>NC_061116.1:198135481-198194561 GCF_002878395.1 Capsicum annuum | reverse complement strand
TTTATGAATTGTTTTAGTGACTCAAATATTTTATGGACTATTTTGGTGACTTTAGACTATTTTATGGACTATTTATTTAGAAAGTATGTTGTTTCATGAACTATTTTTATGAGTTTTGTGTTGTTTTGTAGATTATTTGTGCAAAGTTATATTATATGTAATGATTAATGACGTTATGTATTATGTTAAGCTTATGATTATTTCATTTCGTTTCATCCATGTTGAGTTATTTATAGTTACTTATATTTGAGAATGAAAAACACATTTGAAAAAAATAATTTTTCTAAAAAAACTCATCAATTTTAAATGCTCAGTTATAAAAAAAAGGCTAACTACTTTAATATTTCAAACCGAAATAAAAATCCGAAATAATCGAACTGAATTTGTAAAAATAGAATCAAACCGAATTTATTTCGGTTTGGTTACGGATGTCATTTTTGTCAATTCGAAAACTAATAAACCGAACCGATATTAAACGATCAGACTGAATCGACCGAACGCCCACCCCTCGATATAATAGTGTCTCAAAATAAAATGTAAGAATGTAAGATTATTTTATCTTATATTTAGTTGGAGTTATTATTTAGCCACAAAATTATTTTTTTCAATATTAGAGATATTAGTTAGTCTTAAAATTATTCATCCCATTATATATCACACCATGATAAGATAATTTCAAAATAATTTGTTCCCAATCAAACGGATCCTAAGTATGTTTCATATGTAAATCAAATTATTTAAAATTATAATTTTGAAAATAAGTTTTTAGATTAATTTATTTTACTTGACCCTCCAAATTACTCTGACGCAATTCAATGATTCACTTATTGAAACACCAATAAATAAGCTAACAATTTACTTATTCCGAAACGAAGGGAGTATTTATTATTAAATAACAGGCAGTGTCACACTTTGGTGGGATTGGAAGCACTGCTCCATAGCTGCTAACTATCACTTCACTCCTGTTGTTGTTGAAACTGAGTCGGTTGAAATTTTATACTTTCTTCAGTATCCGTAATTGCAGGTCAATGTTGAGGCCAGTGGTGCAACATAATTTCCGAGAGGCCAATGCAGTAGCTGACTTTTTGTCACGAAAAGGACAGAATCTTCAATCAACAACAAAATGTGTTTCAACTTCAAAAGGATAACAATGGTGTTTTCTGAGGTAGATTAGTGTCTAGGTTGATGTATAACAACCTCGTAATAGTTCTTTTGTTTCAGTCAATGCGAAGCATAGTAATATTTTTGTAACCTCTACTTTATGTACTGATACCTAGACTATCTATATATAATATTTTCCTTTGCCTACCAAAAAAAAAAAAAGCTTGTGCGAATTTTTTAAAAAAATTTATGATTGAAACAGCTTAAAATTAGAAAAAAAAAATTATTATATAATTATTGACAGGGAATACACTGGTCGTAGATATTTTGTCTATATCTTCCTATATGTACTACCATTAGGTCACTCTAACATTCTATATTCTAAATTATAATTTAAAAAAAATATGTAGATCAAATCTCTACTTATCTCTCTCTTTTTTTTGTATTTGTCTTATGATGTAGATGAGAAAAGAAAGTAACACTTTGATATATAAAGTACATTTACTTGATTAAAATATGCAGTATATAACAGTGTAAGATTTTGTAACTTTTGAAGCTGAAGGGATAGAGAAAATATTGATTTGAGATTTAAATACGTGATTTTTAAACTAACAGAAAAAATTAGATGAGCTTGAGAATTTAATTAAATTTTCTCAACATATTGAAAATCATGCATCAACCAATGATGTTGAAGAAACTTTTGGAGAAGTTGATAATCGTGTTGATATGAAATTGAAAAAATTGAAAGAAGAGATTGAGAAGATTAAAAAAAAAAAGAGAATATGTGGAGAAGAATTGCGACTAGGAAGAATTTACACATTTTTGTTGTATTTTATTCTTGTATATTAGTTATAGCTATAAGCTATTGACTTGAAATGATATATATGAAGAAAGGTTCAATGAGGCTACCTTTAAATTTTGGTGTTGTTGGAAGATATGTGCTGAAATCAATTTGGCATAGCCTCTTTTCTAATAAACTTTGACTTGGTCTATTAATATAACGTTGGTGTTTAATTTATTTGAATGTGTGACAAATTGATTGTTATAAATGCAGTATTGGATGCCTCATATTTGCTATAAATATGCAAGTATAGTCATACCACATACTACACTTTATGAAACAGTTACAACTGCATAAAAATCTCAAAAACATCAAAATAGGAGAGTCATAGCAGCATAAAAACCTCAAATATTGCTAGAAATAATGACAAGTAAATGTGAAAGAAGGGAGTATTTATATTTAATGATTATACCCTTTACCAGTGTATTTATTCTTTTCGGACAAATCTGTAAAATGAAATTGACTACAATTTGATCATTTAACAAAATACCTTTTCTTTTGGGACTAAAAAGTGAAGTTCTAGAAAAAAATTTCACTAATCTGAATCCATAAAACAATTTAAAAAATTGATTATTTGTTCTAATATAATTTTAAACAATGTCACGTGAACAAACAATTCTCGTGATAGACCAATGAATCTCACTACTACTAATCTAAGAGGAATTTAAATACCCGCCAAGTTTCAATAAATCTCTATCCTTATCGTCTGATCCTTCCCTAAACCCGAGCTGTATTACAAGAAGCCACACTTTTAAGTTTATGGAGGTCTTAGTTTCTACCTTTTACCGATTATTTCGCCTAATAAACTAGTGACTCTCAACAGTTTTCTTCCCTTTTTCCTTAATGTGCTTGCTTTGACTTCCCCTTGTTCGCTCTTACTCCTCCCTTTTATCCATCAAAGCTAACAATAATATAACTAAAATAAGATTATTATGTATTTACATTAAGCTCATAGAGTAGTAAAATCAGTCACAAATCTATTATCAATACCCATTCTGAATGCCGAAGGACTTCCGGAAACATCCTCTCTGCCTCCACGAGGTACTGGTAAGATGTGCACACTCTCTACCCTTTCCAGACTTCACTTGCGGTATTTCACCGAGTATGCCCTTGTTGTGGTCGAGAAATTATTTATCCCAAATACTTGAGTAGACTTGCAACTTATCTATTCTCACACAATTTGCATGTAACTTCTTTGGGAATATTTTTCCACGCCAACGAAAATAAACATGGAAAAAAAGTGAATATCGACTCTTCACATCATTTTTTGTTTTTAATTTCCACCCACAAGTAACAAAAAGTTCACTAAAAAATAGTATTGAAAAGGAGGAAAACATTTATTATCAGGAATACAAATAAAAGAGATATGAACTGCAGTATACCAAAGAAACACCAAAGTTTAACCCCACCAAAGACTGCCATTGGAGCGCCCCCCCACCCCCAAAACCAATCAACGAGCTGACAGCTGAACTTCCTTCACCAATCTGTGAATCTAGAGTCGGAAATTATTTCATACTGCATCAACAAGTTCAACCCACAGCGCGATATGGTCTGCTACCTGGTTAGTACTCTCGTCCCTTGAACGGCATTTCCTATCATGTCTCAACAAAGCAACAGTCAGTTTGAGCCACTAACAGAGAGAGAGAAAGAGAATGTTGAAGCTTCCATTAGTTTGTCACAAGACCCAATACTCTTGCTGAAAAAAGAGAACATGCATGATGCGATAAATGAACATGAGTCGTGGCGCTCTCTAAAAACAAGAGAGATTTTCTCATAAAATTAGAGAACTCTCAAGAATTCGTCCGACTTATGCACGAAAGGGGTTATATGACCAAACATATTAACAGTCAATCTTATAACCATAACAATCAGAAAAATGGTGTTATTCACGTACGAATCAGCCGACAGACTGGAACACACTTTAAGAGCTCGACTGCTGTTAAATTTATCATTATTTCGGTTTTACTGGAGCAAAGACTAACAAAAATAATTGTAGAATGTCAAAAGATTACTTACAGATGGGTAACTTGGCATATAGACAACTTGCCGAGGGTGACCAATCATCATCTGCTGTCCGTACTGCATCAAAAAGATAAGAATTTTGAACATTCTGAAACCCATTTCCAATATGACAGAAGAATAAGTACACTTATATGCTGATAACCCAAAAAATTGACAAACCTGTGGCCCATTTGGATGAAAAAATTGTTGTGGTACAGGTGTAGCCTGTGGGTTAAATATAACAGGCTGATGTGCAGAAAATGATGGACCAACCTGCATCACCAATTTCAGCTTCTCAACGTACTCCATAGTAGTTCATAAGAGGAGTACAAAAGCAATAAGATTAAACATCTAAAAGCATTGCATAGCTTATGGTCACAGGTGCATAAGAACAAATTTGGAGAATGGAAAAGAATCAAGTACACGTATAGAACAAGTTCTCAGTTTTTTTAAGTTTCTCAGTTTTTTTAAGTTTCTTTAAAACTGTAGGCAGATCAAAAGCACAATTTTTCTCAATAACAACATACCCATTGTAATTTCCACAAGTGGGGTATGGGGAGAAGAGGGAGGGGGATTTATAATCAATACAACATTAATTATACCCGCTAAGAGAAGTATGATATTTTACCATAATTGACTGCACAGCAAATAGAATTTCAGTTCCACCATGAAAAAAAAGAACAAAGGATAAACAATCAACAACAGAAGATTACAACTGAAGTGTCCTTATGTACACCTGTAAATTACCATCCTCATCTACCCCTCCTGCAAATTACCATTCTTAGGAAAACATACTTGCAAAGTTTACACAGTACCACCAAAAATGGGTTACTGACAAACCAAATCTATAAATATTTCCACCAGCATAGCCAAATGTTTGATTCAAAATAGAACTGAGAGACACTGTCAAGTACATATCTAAATATAACTTAGGTAATACAGCTAGGGAATGCCCATGCTTTGATATCAAAATACAAACCAGGTAAGATTCATTACAGATTTTTTTTTTTCCAGTCAAAACAAACTCCGCATAGATTGGCTATATAAAATACAAGCATCACTTACCCCAAGAGGCATGCCATGCATATTTGGAACAGTAGCCACACCCACTGGATAGTAGAAGGAATTATCAGACACTGGAGAAGCAGGTCTCAAAGGTGATTGAGATGGAACGAAACTCTTTGCATTAGGATTTAGTTTAAATTCCTGACAAAATATTCATAGAAGCAGAATAGATAAACATGTAGATGATTAGCCAAAGGGAGGGGCAGAAGAACAAATAGCACAACTCCACTTGAAATTATAGCCAAAGGGAGGGGGAAAAGAAGAAGTTGCATAACTCCACTTGAAACTATGGAAATTATTGCGGGATGATAGTTCTTCTGGTTTTGTTGAAAAAAGGAAGATTAGGAAATAGTTCTTGCCTTGGCATGTGGATTGAGGGTCGATTTTTCTGCTGAAAATGAATTTACGGAAGAGGTTCGTGATAATCCATTGTCAGCTAAAGTAGCGGCAGCACCTGTTCCATCAGAAGCGGATAGAGCAGAACTACTAGGTCGCACACGAGAACTAGCAGATTGTGAAGCCCCTTGGATCTTGGAAGACACCGACCTGTCCAACTTCTCTTGAGAAGCATTTGTGATCTTATCCTGGTCCGCTGGAAGAACATGCAATGCAGAGATGTCGGAAGACGATCTACCCCCATCACAGGTCTCCGTTTTCATTCTTGAAGAAGACTTTGAATCTGCACAGATTAAAACCTGAGGTCAACAGAAATGGATGTTGGAAGAAAGACATTTTGACAGAGTTGAATTTGCACTGTCAAAAGCACAAATGTATCACAGACCAGCATATAGCAATTAGACATCAAGTAACTGTCATTGCAAAAGCATGAGAGATCTCGTTTCTTAGTCACAAATTCAATCTCAATTTTCAGGATGCGAGTTCATTGTAGGCAAAATGTAATCATCCTATACTTTTACCATTTAATTGCACTAACACCAATATAAGCAAATGTTGCCAAAGTTAATCCCGATTGTATCTTTTTTATTTTTTGATAAATAATCCCTAATTGGAGCAAAAGTTGTGCTGCTAAAATCCAATACATCCACAAGATGAATGTCGCAGAGATGCGGATGCTTAGATGGATACGTGGTCATACAAGATTAGAAATGATTACATTTGCGAGAAAGTTCAAGCAACACAGATTGAAGATAATGAGAGGTCGTTTGAGATAGTTTGATCATATCGGCCTCCAAATGCACCAGTCTGTAGGTGTGAAATCATAGTAGGTGAAGGTGTTAAACAGAGGACAAGGTAGATCTAAAATCACATGGAAAGAGGTTTTCTTGAAGTACCTACAATTTATGGGGATTCAAATAGACTTAGCAAAAGATAGGGCACCAGAGAAGAAAAAGATCCACATAGGCGACACATATTAGTTGAGAATAATATTTTAGACATTCACATTTTTACTGTAGGCCAACACACATAGTAGGTGAAGGTGTTAACAGAGGACAAGGTAGATCTAAAATCACATGGAAAGAGGTTTTCTTGAAGTAACTATAATTTATGGGGATTCAAATAGACTTAGCAAAAGATAGGGCACCCGAGAAGAAAAAGATCCGCATAGGCGATACATATGAGTTGAGAATATATTTTAGACATTCGCATTTTCACACACACACACACACACAAACAGAGAGAGAGAGAGATACATATGTTTTAAACACCCTCCAGTCTGATTCTCAACTTTTTCAGATTCAGACCTGTTAATTCCCTTTCTTAACAATAACCCAGGATGGAGGATGGAGAACAGAATCTTTTTCAGATTAGGGGGGAAGTCTTATGACTTGACTAATAAGACTATTGTCCTTTCTCGCAGTCGGAGTATTATGATTGTTTCTTGTTCTTCAATTTGCTATTATATGCTGTTTCGTGTAGTTCAATTACAGTAGTATTTGTTGTAGTATTGTTCTGCTACTACCTGTTGTTTTTAGTACTGTCTGTTGTTTCTTTTATTTCCTGTACTTCTTTTTCTAGATTGTATATATCTTGATCTGAGGTCTATCAGTTTGAGGTTAGGTTTGCGTACACCCTACCCTCCCCAACCCTACTTTGTGGGACTACACTGGGTATATTGTTGTTTCACCCTCATACGAGCCTATCTCAAATGGTTTTTCAACTGCGCTTACTCCTCAAACTCGATCCATCCACCACATTGTTCTCCTATTTCCTTCATCACCTACCAGACCATAGTTGAAGAGGGAGCCCCAAGTAGGTGACCACCACTCCAGCAGTAGATGATGGCTTTTCACCTTCCTTTCTCCCAGAAATACATGTTCAAATTGCATTCCATTCATATTATATACCAGAATATTATAGATACCTTTCAAAGTTTTTGGAGCCCAAGTTTTGACATTGTTGCGAGTGGGGATCTCGCTGCATCCTGGAAAGCTGCCTACCAGACTTCTTCTCAGGGGATCTTTGCCACGACTCCCTTCTTTAGCTGCTGAATCTGTTTTGATAGGATGTTGAAGTGCTGCCCATTTGTTCTTGGGCATCGCATCTTTGTACCTCCCACCTCTATTTCCCCTGTTATAATCATCCTTATCAGTTGTAATTGAAATTTGTTTCTTCACTGGCTTATTAATAAAATTCTCAATTTTCTTAGTAAGTTCCTCCCAAGCTTCATTGAATGTGTTTTCTGGAAGAATGATGACAGATCTAGCATCTCCATTAACTGCAGTGATCGAAATAAATCTGCCATATTCATTGAACTTTAAAGAGCAATAGATATAGGTGGACAGATCCACGCATCTCCAACACTTAAAGGATTTCCCTTTAATATCTGATGCCTCCTTTAATCTTCTGCACAACCACAGCAGAGCTCCTCTGCTTAAACTCATCCTTCTCATAGAGAATCTGGCGCTCTCCACCCATTCATACCAGATCCCATATGTAGAATTTATTTCTGTAAGGTCGTAGGATTTTGCCCCTACTCTGAAATACAATCTATTCTCCATATGGCAAGATGTGCAAGAGGAAGAGATAATAGAAGAAGAAAGGTAATTCCGATCAAGATAGTTCGCCCAAACTTGAAGTAGGTTACAGATAGGTATGAAAGAAAAAGGGTTTTCCTGTGAACAGCGAGGATCCGAAACACCAGAAGGGCACCTAGGTAGGGGTCCTGGGAGCAATATTTTAATTACACTACACAAATCTGAGAAGAGGATTCACTAAATCTGTTGCAAAACATTTTATTTAATTGCAAAAACTAACCTCCATATTTTCCACGATTAAAAAAAAAAAAAAGATTACCTCCATTTTCTTCTTGGCCCAAGATTAGCATTTTGAGAAAGTTAAATCGTATAATTTTCTATGCCGTATCTTTTAAAAGCTAAAAAGCTCTGTTTCCTTTATCTGCAACAACGTATCTACTTGCTATTATGCCTGAGTACACCTTAGCATCTTGAAAAACCATCTCACTAGATTCTCTCAAAATTTTAGTTAGGGCCATACTTGCCAATTATCCTTTTAGTACCTTTAACATAAATTTACATGCTAATATCTAAAAATTTCAGTGAGGCAATTGACAAGGAATTAATTGTGGCATCACCTGCTGACAATACCCAAAAAGTTCATTGTGAAGAATAAATTAAAGAAAATGTGCTTAACTATGAATCATATATTCTGTGATGTTTAAGCCCCACGAAGGTAGACTGCCCCTTAAGTTCTTAACCAATTTATATAGCTCGCAAACGCTTCAAATCAAGTTGGAGAAATGGGAGAAAAAGGGCTTAACCATAATGTACAATTAACAAGAATATTTCTCAGCTCATAAAAATATGCTAAGTAACACATTCTTCTCACCAAAGATTTCTGTAACTTCACTAAATCCTTTGCTTAAAAAAGAAATTTAATAATTTCTCATATTCTCTTTTCGTGAAGTTACCTAAATAGAGGGATTAATTGCAAGTTCACTATGAGAAAGAGAGTGGTTTCTTTGATGTCTTGAAGTTGCATTGTTATCTTGTAAAATTTGGAAGAGTCATGGATGAGACAGAGAAAAGATTAACACATAGACACGAAGAAGAAAAACGTTTAGTTTTTTTTAACAGACCAAAAAGCCCTGGTAATTGATGTGTTCTTAAATGACTATTGAGGGTAATTTGAGTAAGTCAAAAGTGGGTAAAATGCTAACCTACTAGGTTCATGTAATAGGCTAGCAAGCTCATTCACAGAGATAGCCGATTCTCAACTGTTTGGGACTAAGGTCTAGTTGTTTTTACTGTTAATTTACAGAAATGAACTAGCCGAATAAATGACAAATGCAATGTAGTTGGCCAAGTGTTCACTATTTTCAATGCAAGGGAAATAATTAAAAAATTCCATTTGCATGAGTTAACATGAAATATCTAACTTCTCTTGATCACAAGACATACTCACCTTCAAATACTGATATTTGAGCCACTTCAGCTACCTATATGAAACAAGGAATGCCAGCCATAAGAAAGTTCTCCAATAAAAGGTACACAAAACATTAATAGTAAGTTAAAATGAAAAAAAAGAAGCATTATGGAATTTAGAGCTTAGCTGACCATTTGATTTCTCGTATCCTCCTTATTGCAACTTGCTCCAGCATGTTCACTAAACAGGGCTTTGAGTCTCCTAAAAAGACCATTTCCGTTGGGGAGACAATAAATGAGATTACTAACAAGGCTAACATTATCATTTAAAATTACTAGTCGGGGTACCAGAATATAGACTTTACAGACTAAGGGGATAAAAAGATAATTTCGTTGGGGAGACAATAAATGAGATTACTAACAAGGCTAACATTATCATTTAAAATTACTAGTCGGGGTACCAGAATATAGACTTTACAGACTAAGGGGATAAAAGTATCACAATGGTAGAAAGGAATGATTATAGCAAACCTGTTTAAGATAGAGGCATCTTTAGGGACAACTTCAACTGATGACTCTTTCGCATGATCATCATAACAAGTCTGGTAGACATCCCTGCTGGTACTTAGCTGAGAAGATTGCACTTCATCCTACGGACAAGATAGGCATAGAAATACTAAAATACATCACATAATTAGCTTAGATATACTATAGTCAGGTACACAGAAGCTAAAGTATTATATTGTAGGCTCTTAAACCACATGATTCGCTCTGAAAGTGCTTGGTCTAAGATGTGAATAACTCTCACATTCACTAGCAACAGTAGACATAACCACTTAAAATATTTTCCAACTAACTTGAGATATCTGATAATATGACAATAACCTTCCTCTGTCATCCATATTTTAAGTTATGCCTTGGATTTCATAATAAGAAATTACAAATTACACTAACCGTGAAACAGAACCCCAATCATTGATAGGAAGGAAAAAGCCCCAGTAATGCAACAAAACAATTTTTAGACAGAATAGTGAATGCAGGTAAACAAACTTATACCATGGCGGAAGATCTTGACGAAACTTGTGCCCCATCATTCTGTTTCCTTCTGCTCATGTAAGTAGATGACTTGTCCATGGCATTAGATATACCTTGAAACGTTTCATCATTACGTGAATCCAATAATATGTCCTCACAGTCATCATAGCCGCTATCATCAACCTCTCTAAAAACTGCAGAAAATCTGGTTTCATCATCAACTTCTAGGTTCTCGTGAAGTTGAATCCCTCTCTCCTATGAGAAATAAACTCCAAGCAGCACAACTAAAATTAGAGCGAAAAAAGCAGAGAAAACTCACTAAGAAACAGAGAGTTCTGTATAAAGGAAAAAATTACCCTACCTCTGCTAGATGAAAATCACGTGTATCCTCACCCTCAATTTCTCTAGCGATTCGTAGAGCTTCTTTTTCCAACTCACTCATCTGAGGACCTCTCTCAAGCTTCGTCGTATAAAGGTCCTCATCAAATGTGCTTTTTACTCCAAACAATGTTTCATTGGCTTCAAATTGATCCCAGCCCCTGACAAGCACACACATTGTAAAGATTTGAAGCAACTATAAAGGAGATTTCGATAGATGACTAGTATAGACATGCAAAAAAATAAAATTAGCAAAAGTAAAACAATACAGGACAAAGAAAGTTTAGACTTTAGTAGTTACTAATAAAGGGACGATACAATAATATTCTACGCATTTATCTTGCATTGACATAGAGCAGAAATGGAAATTCGTAATGTAATTCAGTGAAATTAATCTGTATCATACAGAAAGAGGCACTCGTCCTGAATTAAAATACAATAATGTTCTATAGTAAGTAGATGTCATTAAACCCGGGAATGACACCTTTTTCGTCCTTTCGGTGATTACCCACTTTAAAAAGCTACAGGAGAAATTAACCCTTTTCACCAAGAAATATTGTACTTCAAAGACAGTTGAAAATTTGAAATATGATTCAGGACACAGGAGCAATGTAATAATTAAGCCAGAAGAACTTTTTAAGTGCTAATATCTGGCGCAATCCAACTCAATGTCTGCCTTCAGAATAAACTCAATACATATTTACTTAGATTAAAGAAAAAGAGAGCATATAAAAGGATGAACTTCGCAAACAACAATTCCGTGACGAAGGAGGAATATGTTTCAGATAGGAAAAAGACACAGAGACCGGTGGAAAGGAGGAATGGGTTTTAAATATGTGTAAGTATGCATGAGAGGGACAGGATCAAGAAATTAGAATACCGCCTCAATCCAAAGATGGGAGGACGCGGCAGACAAATTCTCACTATCCATTTCACTCTATTTAGACCCATTTCATTCAACTGTTGAGAAAACTTATAGTTCTATATATTAGAATTTACATTTCCTACTAACACAAATTTGTAAGAGGACCAAAGAGACCCCTAAAAGCATTGGACCTAATGTAAGCATAACGTCAAGAGTCAAGACTAAGCCTTAATTCCACTAGCTTGTGCGGCCTATAAGGATCTTTTTGTCCTATTCTTCCATTTTCTCCGCTACATCTTTATGGATTACTAGACAACATAAGCTTTTATGAATATGATGCTCAAGAACAACTAACATAACCATCCCTCTAGTAGTACGAGAATTATTTTCTTTAACCACAGTAATAATCTGTTTCAACAAGAACACAGGATAATAATTCTATAAGAAGTCAATAATGACATAATGTAAGCTCAGATTTTCCTGTTAATTTCATCATGGCCTAGAAGTGGCAGTAACTACTTAAATCCATATCTGCTAATTAAGTTAAAGAAAAGTGACATATCACGTCATTATAAATTAATATAACTATAGTATTAATATTTGCCAATCGTATGACTTGGCAGTAACGATAGGTCGATAGGTATGGGTGTCAAGATACAATCAAGAAATGTATACTATGATACTTATAAGTATATATATCGACAACTAATTAAAGTTATTAAATTAGAGCTTAGTATAATTAAATTCTTTGTAAACACTTTTTGTTTAAACACAAGTTATCCCGTATAATACCAAAGTGTTCTAGTACTTTATGTGAATATATTTACATGGTAAAAACCAAAAGCCAAACCAAATAGCTAATCAACCTATACTTCTTGGCCATAGGTTTAGTCAAAGCACCTGAGTTAGGTTGATCAAATATAGAGCGGATCAATCAACCACACTCGGTACATCAAGGATTTTGAAGGATCCACGCAATACAGACTACAAATAGCTAAAACATAAACAATCAAAGGAAATGATGTGAGGAAGCAACCTATTCCAATGGCCATCAAAAACATTGTCCAGTTCAGGACATTCAGGAGCATCATCATCAGGTACCCAGCGTTCTAACTGCCGCTCTACCTCAATATGCCGAGATTGTGAAATACATGAATCTGTCAAAAGTTCCTGCTGCTGTTCCAGCATGACTTCTGTTCTGAAGCCGTCTAAAGTTGTAGGCACACCCTACTCCAAAGCAATACGCATCATTGTTATAACTACAGCTGATTGAAAATCACAACAATCAGAAGAGAAAACTAATTAGAAACGATGTATAAAGGTCTTCCATGAAACACCGTCACAATAATATTCTGTGATTTGATTTGTTTGGTTGATTATTTAAAGAATTGCTGCAGTTGAAATCAGACAGGCATAAAGTAATTGCTGGAAAGAATTTTAGTAGTTGCACACAAACCTTAGCTGTAACTTGTACAAATTCTTTACCCAGTATTATCAAAGTCTTAGATGGAGGCTTGCTAAAAGCTTCAGAGGTATTCTTCATCCCCTCGGAACTATCTTTTATCAAGTGGGCCATTTTCAGAATAATACCTGTGCAAAGAGAAGGGAACAAAGACAATGTTAAATATAAAATATTAGAACATTTACCAAAACAGTGTTTAGAGTCTTCAATTAATACCCACAGACAGCAGTCTTAAGTTTTTTTTTTTTTTGATCAAGGACCCGTAGTCTAAGTTAACTTTTCTATCATACCAAAATCTTTTTCAGCATTTGTCGCGTGAAGTATCCCTGAAAACACTGATCCGTCCATCACTTGTACTTCCACTTGATGTCCAATAAGACAAGTACTTAAATAAATTAGTCGATCACGTGACAGGCTTTGATATGCTCCCCCTTTACCTAGAACACTTGGAATTAGAATTACGGAAGAAATCATAGACAATTGTAAGTCGGTGGCTCTCACCTACACCTGTAAATTGACAAGAAGTAGTTCTTCCAGATTGCACTTTAGTCTCCAACCTAGTTCCCGTTTCTCTATCGACTTTACGGCAGCCATATCCATTGGCAGAAGGCCTCGCCTGCATGGGCTGCTGCATCTTCCTAAAATATGTGTTAATTTATAGGCGAGATGCGGTTCCACTCAGGTTCAGTCGATACACTGCAGAAGACGACACTCCAATAAACAAAAAATCCTAATGGCTTAAGGTTGAAATTTGAAATAAGCATCTTTTTTGCCAAGCATGGCAAAGAACCAACTACACAGAACGCACCAAGACGACAATTAAGGCAGTAGAACTGGATCTACCACTAGCTGGTACCCATGTTGCTCGAACCCTTCACTTTTGGTGCCACACATCACACGTGAGTGTGGGATCAATACCAGATTTTATCAACCGGTTTTGGGTACTTGACCAAACGCCACTTTTAGAAATTAGGGATAGATACGTAATCAAAACAATAACTAACGTGAAATTGAAGAAAATGGAATATCTTGTATATAGATATTTCTATGCCAGTCTTTTTCCTTATATCTCCTTTTGAGAGTCTCCTCTTGATCAACACTTTCTCCTAGGAAAACCTTGTAAAGTTTTTCCCATAATGTCTCATAATTTAGACATATAACTCTATTTTTAGGTATTTGAATTATTTTTAGGTGAATCCCGCACCCATATCTGTATGTGGATCCATACCTCCAAATCTTAAAATTAACAAGGCGTTTGGCCATGAAAACTAAATTTTTTTGGAGTTGGAGTCGGAGAAGTTGACGTGGATTTTACATATCACTCCTGCAACTGCACAAAGAGCATTCTCATCCATGACGTATATCAAGAATGAACTAATTAGTAGTATTTTTTTTATTTTTTTTGGGAAAGAACTAAGTGGAAGTATTGGTGATGAATTTTTAAATGATTGTTTAATTTGTCACGTCGGGAAGGACAAAATTGTAAATATAAGAAACGATGCTATCATTCACCATTTTCGAAATATGAAAGTGCGTCAATGTCAAATATGAGATAAATCTACTTTTGTTATATTAGTACTAAATTAATGACATTTGATCAATTTGAAGTTTATAGTTTGCTCATAATTTATCACAATTTTTAAGTTTTAAGAGAGTTGTATGCCACTTGTGGATTTTACTAGGCATGTTGTTGTTGTTGTTGCAAGAGAGTTGTATGCCAAACTCTGTAACTAGTAATTAACAGGGACATGTTAAAGATAGTGGTGCCCCACTCATCTTCAAATCCCGGGTTCACCTCTGAACCTTATCCAACACTATTTTGGTAAATAGTTGTCCGAGACGAATCAAGTCATTGGTCACCAGTGCAGCCTAAGTTCCATGTTTTCCCATCTCCATACTCTTTTGATTCACCGAGATTCTCCGATGATAGCTCGAAGATAAAACTAAACCCTTCATTCCAAGGACTTACAACCCCCTTCCCTGGAAGCCCTTCAAATGTTGTGAACGGTGAACCCATCTTCTCAATTCTGAGCCTGTTGGGATATCTTGGTGAACACCCTCGAATCTCCCCAACATACAATTTTGAAGGGACTACCTCTTTTGTTCAATGATTTTAGCTCCAACTAATTCCTATCTTTCAGCCCATTTCACTTTTAGACCATTTCTTCAGTTTCCACTGCCCTGTATAACTAGTGATTGTTTCCCTTTAATAATCTGGCTTTCTATTTAATTTTTGTATATCGACCCAGGATGTATTGTAGGAAAATTCCAGGATGATAATGTTGCTTCTCTTTCGCACAAATAGCCACAAATCTTCCATGAACATTAAAATTCTGAGTTACTGAAAACGCATAGAGTTGGTCCAACTGATTTCATCTCCTAAAGATGTTCCCAGATCCTTGTGATGCTGCAATCATCCTTTGGCATGTCCATACATACATTAGGACTCGTCTGCTGATCATCAACTGCCTAACACATTTTCTTCTTCTCTCTACACAATTGTACCATATGTCGTAGGATGGAGCATATTTTATGAGATCGAAGGACTTAGTGCCGACAATGAAAGATCACTTTCTTGACATTTGATGATTAAGTTCTAAAACAATCACCCTAATGAACTGATTGGCAATAAAAAATTCGCTCACTTCGGGAAGAATGGACGGAAAGAGGGGGCCTTTGCACTATCTGCCATAACCTAGGACCAACAAGAGCCTAGTTCCAGTTGACAGAAAAAACCAGTTTACCAGGAAAAGTCAACGGTTAAACACTTGAGTGGCTGCTTTTTTAAATTTGAGCCCGATGAAGTGAGCTCTTAAAAATCTTATTACTAGCGGGGTTCTGGGAAAAGAAAGGGAAAATGACTTTAAGTTCAAGATCAGAGTGGTATTTTCCTTTAATCAAGTAAGGTTTTCATTAGTAAGCCCAAGATCAGATATTTGGTGAAGGAACAATTATGAACTACCTAAAACATCAGCTGCTATTAAGCTTTTAAATGATCAAATATTGAACATTAGAAAGCTACAGGAGTAGTAGGTAGCGGAGTGTTATCATACTTTTATGTGGGAGAGGCAAAGGGCTAGTCTCTTCTCATCTTCCTTTTATTTAGTAGTATTATTTGATATTCGCATAGTGTCTTATTCTTTATTTTTACTACTATCTGTTGCCTCATCTACCTAGTTTTATCTTGCTATTTTGTTGTCATTATTTTGTTTTAATTACTCATTCTTTTGAGCCAAGGTCTTTCAGATACAATCTCTCCCGAAAAAGAGAAGCCCAACTACCAGAATCTTGACAAACCAACTAACAGTAACCAAGAAACGACATGCAGTGAATCTATTTTTCCTTCATTGGAAACTTAAGCTCAATGCCATCTGTTCAACATGCAATTGATATTTTTCTTTCTCATCCCTTTTTTTCCTATACAATACATAATCATACCAAGTGAAAAACGGAGTCTACAGGTACCTATTCATCATTGTGAGTAAACAGCAGAGGAACACTAAAGGCTGTTAGAATATAAAGAATTAAAGTCACGACGAAGCCAAGGAGTGTCTATATGTAATATATATACAATAAAATATATTTTTCCCTATCTACATAGTGTAATTTTCCAACAACGGGGTGTCGATCGACACCCCTCAATTAAATGTGGTTCCGCCACTGAGAGTAAACACACAGCAACAACAACAGCATACAGTAAAATCCCACGAAGTGGAGTCTGGAAAGGGTAGAGTGTACAGACCTTACCTCTACCTCTTGGAGGTATAGAAACTGTTCCTGAAAGACCTCCGGCTCAACAAAAACCAACAACTTAGCCTAAATTAGTTGGGTTGGCAACCTTTATATCCATTCTGCTGTATTTAGGTCCATTTCATAATTTTTATAAGAGTTTAACGATCAAAAGCACACCAGAAGTATCCCGATTTTTTGAGTCCACACCTAATACCTGAACTATCAGGTATGGTGTGTGAGTTTCCTGTTTCCTAGTGCACTATCGCCAACTATTTATCAAAACACACCTCAACTATCAATTATTCAAACGATGGTGATATTTCAGAATAACAACACTATAATCAAGAATGTATAAACTCTCCAAAGCACCCAACTATCCATATAAACAATCAACGCAGCAGAAGCTAATACAAAATCACAGCCTTTTCAGCTGCTTTACAAAATCATAAGTAAGTAATTCAAAATCCAAACTTTAAAATGGACAACTTTTTTTCCGAGCTCGATTAAAAAACTCTAGACCCATTTTCTTAAACACACCTCAACTATCAACCATCCACTTCCCTTAACTAAACGACAGTGATACTTCAGAATAACTGCAATATAATCAAGAATAACTACATTCTCCAAAGCACCCAACTTTCCATACTAGAAAATCAACACACTATTAGCTAATCCAAAATCACAACTTCTTCAGTTTTTCTACAAAATCACAAGTAATTAATTGAAAATGCCAGCTTTAATGACGGAAAAAGGACAACTTTTTCTTCCGAGATCAATTGGAAAAAGAAAAAACTAGACCCATTTTCTTGTGCGATTCAAACTACATAGATTTTATCAAAACATACCTCAACTATCAACTGTTCACTTTTCCTACCTAAACGATGTTAATATTTTATAATAACTGCAATATAATCAAGCATAACTGCATTATCCATAAAAGGATCTTCCCCAAAGCACCCAACTTTCCATACAAGACAATCAACACAGTTATTATCCAATCCAAAATCACAGCTTTTTCAGCTGCTTTACAAAATCACAAGCAACAAATTCAAAGTCCCAGCTTTAAAAGGGCAAAAAAGACAACTTTTTTCCCTAGCTCAATTGAAAAAAAACCTAGACCCATTTCCTTGTGCAATTCAAAAAACATGATCCATAAATAAACAAGTCGATAAGAAAAGGCGATACTTACAAAGAGAGAAAACTGAAAACTGATGATACAAAAACGACAGCGTATGTGTCAACGGAATTGGAAAGGATGAAGGAAGTCTCTGCGTGTCTACCGTGAGGGGTAAATGCTCAAAATGGGTTCTCACAGAGAGTCCATTATTTCTGTTTATACATCTTGTTTGTTCCTATATATATACTAGCGAGGTAATTTTGTATGTTTAGAAGAAAAATACAATAAAGGATGAGGGCTACTATACATTATTCAGGTATTCCGATAGTTGGTTATGCATGTATTAGTATAAAATATTAAATATTTAGTTATACTAGTTGAAAAAATGGCAGAAATGGTCACAAAAATTAAAAAAAAAACTGAACTTCGAGGTAGAGATATGTTTGGTCGTGTCTTTCTGAAAAAAATTTAGACTTTCAAATTTTTTTAAATTTAATTTTATGTCCTCAACTTTTAAAAACTATTAAAATTACCCAACTAACGTACAGCCAAATGTGATTCTGAAAGTTTTAGTTTAAAGTTTTTATAGCTATGGTAGCGAGATGAAGTAATACATGGTATTGAAACTATAATACTCAATTAAAAAGATGAAAGCTCCATGTATAATAGTGTTATTTTCTGTAAAAAAAAAACAGCTAATTAATTTCAATGATGAGAAAAATTCAAATAATTTTATTATGGTGTGTCCTTTTTTGTAACACCAGCTAACCAAATAATTATGAACATCACTAATTGTAAATGACAATATAGTTAACAAATTTGGTTTACCCAGTTATTGACTTACCACAATTAAGGGATGTATCAAGTAATGCAAAAATTCCATTCCTATCAAATAATGCAAAAACGATTGTTAATGTGCATCAATCGACTCGATTCGATTTTATCGGTTTGGTTTATCAATTTTTGATTTTTAAATATGCTAAATCAATAATCAAACCAATAAGATATTTTTTATCGGTTTTCGGTCTATCGATTTTTAGTACTCAATGGTTCGATTTTCGATTTAATCGATAAGAAAATACTCATAAAATAGAGATAGTAGTAACTAACATGAAAAAAAAATGAATCTTAATTGCAACCAAAAATCCAACATGATGTGTTTTAATTTACAAGAATCTTCAAGTTTGAACTAAATGTTGTTAGGAGAAATTAAGAGTTTGTATAGTTGAAATAATAAGTTTGTTAATTTATAGAAATCAAAGAGAAATATATAATAAATCATATATATATATATATACACTCTTATTGGGTTATCGGTTTACCCAATAAAAAAAAAATCAAACCGAACCAATAACCCAATAAATTTTTTTATAAAATCATTAAAAAATCATTACCCAATAACCCAATAACAATATCGATCGGTTAGATTTTTGCACATCTGGTACAATATCAATTCTATCCATACTTGTTTCTGATTTGGGCAACAAGCCCAGTTTTGACATATTACATGGCGAGATACACAAAGCAACCTGCATTCTAGCTGATACGGCTTCCACATGAATGGCTATATTCATGAAGCAGGCAGCTTGCCATGACGAAACTTGAAGACAAAAAACTGATCGCCATCACAATGTCGTAATATGAAAGGGATATTCTAACTGCTACGTCAAGTAGGTCATGTTGAATCAAGTCACTATATACGAGAAGTACAACCAAAGTTTCCCTAAAGACTTAAACTAATCTTCTCAGACCACTTGAAGATATCCGAGTGTACTTGATCACCTCCCAAGTCTTTGCCAGTAGAACCAGCGGCAACTCTCATAATATCTTCAATCAAAGCGAAATTTCCCATTATATCTACATGAGCTCCACTTTGGGTACCGCGACCTTCAAGAAGGTTAGCGGGAGGAGCGTGATCATACTCCCTTATATAAGTTTTGATTCCCGAAGGATTAAATCTAGTTCTTCCGCGCCATCCCTTTGCACACATGAAGCCTGAACTTAAAACAGGCACTGTCTCATCGCCATCAACAGTTAAAACACCGTTATTCAAGCAACCTTCATTCCCTTCATCAGCTGAAGTTTCAATCTGGAATGGAATATGACATTGTGCTATTGCCGCCTGCCTGTACACATACGCTCTTTCAGTTGGAATGCCGACTCCATACATTGAATAGATCTCCATGTCAGGAGCATTTGGTAGCCTGCATTATTGATAAGGTAAAACTAAAATATATCAAGTAACAAGATGCATTCTATGTGCAAAGACTACATATTAAAATAATATGGAAACAAAGTTCAAATGGAAGTGCTCACTTTGTTTCCAATGGATTAGACCAGTATTTGTAGTGTGAATATTTTGGATCGTCTAAGTTTTCAGCTATGCCGTATGAAAAATGAGCACCTCCGCGAGCCATCATTTTTGGGGCAACAAAGTGGAGTAAATCCAAAATATCTCCAGCTGTATAAACCTTGTATTCTTCCACAGCTTTTATACCGCCAACACCCATGTCCGAGTACTCGGTCCACACATCACATGTGTTATTTGCAATATTAGTGCCCTTCACTGCACCCTGCATGTAAGCAAACATTAGCTACTTCCAGACAACAAGAGTGAGTGGGAAAGAGATCATTTCGCAAAGTGTGTCAGCATTAAAAGTTAAAGGCATATTGAAACCTGGTATAAAACTTTAGGAACCCAAACCATGGAAGGACATCGATTGAGACATGCATTCCTATGGTGCAACTGAACTAACGTTCATCTTATATGCATTTCTGTTGAACTCATGTAGTTATTCTCTTTTTATACAACAGATATCCGATGGAGAAACTCCCTCGCTAACAAATCATACTTAAGCCCGGTTATCGAAATCTGCCTTCTATGTACTAAGACACATGCACTTCTGATACATAGATTTAATTTCCTTCACTGTCATATCCTATACCTACATAACACCAAGTACATCTGCTTGAATTTTAAGATTGGTAAGCATGCAAGATGCATCCAAAGTGTCTAGCTATGACAAGGTATCCAAATCATCTCTGGTTGTTCCTAAAGCAGCAATCTAATTTTAGATGACAGCTCTACCAAAGCTATGCCTCACAAATGTCTTTCTCAAGCACAAATATGAACCAGAAGAAGAAGTTCATGCCAAAGCACTAATCCATTCACATATATCTTGAGTCTTAGTAGTATCAAGTAGCAAGATGTCCTTAAAATTGCCATGCATAATTTTCAAACAACTCACAGTGAATCAAAAAGGAGAAAGCATGGAAATATGTATAGAACGAAAAATAAAGAGCATTTGGTTTCGGATTAGCATTACCCTGAAGTCAATCCTCTTTAGATCTGATGGATGTTTCTCTTCTGCATCCTTTCCAAATGCTATCATCCTTCCATAGTTAAGTTGTCCTTTAGATTTTATAGTTTCATTATCATGACGGCTTGACATTTGCCCAATATTGTCTCTTAGCTTTCTTTTACGAGGAGAATAACCTTCTTCCGGAGACCAGTCAAGACCACCCCAGATCGTCTCTCCTCCTTTGGGTATCATAGACATGGCTGAATCCCATGTCCGTATCATCTTCATTATATGTGGTAGTGTTTGAATACGAAATAAATCCTTGTCCATAACAGATGGTGCTATAGACCTGAAATTTAGGTGGATTTACTAATGAACATGAAGACTACTAAAGAAGAAGGAACAGGTTACAAGCGGAAGCACTCAAAGTGCAGCCAAGAAATGATTTAGCTTTATAGCATCTGTATAAGTGGCTGTCAAGGCAGAAACATTCACATGAACCAATTTTACCTTACAACGGCTATATCTCGCGCTTCAGCTGAGAAAAGTGCAGCTAATGCTTTAGGAACACCTAGAAGTGCCCCACCAATATTCATCACTGCTTTAATATGCTTGGCGCACCAATCAGGACCGCCGCCACCGCCCATTGGAGCTGGTGCCTCCACCCACTTCATAAAATGCAAAAAGTAAATAGCCCCCATGGAATGTGGAACAATTACTGCTTTACTGCCTCCATTAGATGCAACCATCAGCTCTATATTGCTTTTTATCTGGCTTAATGTATGGTCACGCACCTGATGAGATGAATCGACCATCACTATATGGTACAACCTTTGAAGTTAAGGAAACAACAAAGCTCAAGCGAGCAAAAGGACAACCCAAAATAAAGTGAAATTCGTACCTCAGTATTCTGAAATGAAAGCCTCCAGTCATATGCAGCCATATACATTGTTTTCTCTTCATATCCTATTCGCGCCAAGTTAGCAATCAAAACTGCCCACACAAAATATCCAGGCGCAAAGTAATCTGCAGCAACAAGTCCGGCAACTGGCCTAACCCGAATCCCCGGAGGATCCGATCCAGATTCATTGTCCAATGACATGTGTTTCACCCAACATAACGGTCTCTTACCATCACATAAACAGATGAACATTAAAATAAACTTTGTTTTCCAATTGTTACACAGATTTAACTCTTTCGTTTGGTTGGGAAAGAGTTATCCCGGGATAACTAGTCCCGGGATTAGTTATCCCGGTATAATTCGGGATTAGTTATCCCACCATGTGTATGGGATAACTTATACCATCACTATGGTGTATATGGTGGGATAAGTAATCCTGATACTATCTAATCCATCAAACCAAACATGGGATAAAATAATACTTCATTTTATCCTGGGACTGTGGAAATTGGTAGTACTTCTCAGTCCCAAATTTTAGAGCACAACTCATCCTGTATACATACTAGGAATCCATTTATGATGGTACAGTAGAAATTCATAAACTTCAAATCGTTGATCAACATAAGAGAAATTACCATACCTTTTATACACTTCGCCAAAAGTTCCACCCCATAGCCGCTTCCTAAATAATCCATCAGCACACTGATGTCCCTCCCACAACTCAAGGCCACAAGTAACAATCCCAGGAACAAAAACTACTGGATGTTTAGCCTTTAGCCCTTCATTTTGTAGCTTGACACCCGGGGGATCAGCTACCGGTCCATTAATCGCCTCTGTTACGTACTGTGGGAATGAAGCTGGCATGGCATTATACAAAAATAATAAAATCCACCATACAGTACAAATGTATCCCACGAACCAACAACAACTGTCTATACATGACCATTTCTGCTTCGTCATACCAATCTTCTTCTTAGTTTTTTTATCATCAACGTCATCAAGTTCTTGTGGAGGAATTTCATTTTGATGAAGTGGTTTTCTTCTTCTAATTAACTCCATTATCAAAATTCACTTAAACAAATAGTATTATTCTGTTGGAATGGATACAAGCATGTTATGTGTAATAACTTCCTATAATGTTGGATCAAGAATTTAAGTTGGTGGAGGGAAAAATAACACTTGTGCTTGATTACTACTACTGCTATTTTTTATTTTATTTTCCGAAGGTTTGCTCTTAAAATTTTGTTTAATTTGAATTGATTGTGAAACATAATACCTATCAGTTGCAATTTGTTTTAACAAATTATTTTTTTCAAATGAACACAAAATTGAACAAATAAAGGAGTCAAGATACTCATATACTATGTTTTAAAGTTAAAAGTCACTTGTTACAAAAATTGGTAGTCAAATATTTAAACATGTTATTACTTCATAGCTTCTCTAACGAAACACAAGATGGTCCATATATATATATATGAGAACGAGCCAAAACATTTCATTGAAATTCTACTTCAAAGTCTTTTGATCTATTGCTCCGGCCCACCATGTTATGGGCCTTAATATTTTCTAAAAATTACACAAATACACAACTTATATTTTTAATATTATAAAAAATCTCAACTCTCTAAACATAGGACAAAAATCCCACATATACATAGAATGTTATGTATATGTCGGCTATGTTATGTATATTAATAAGGAGAGAAAGTAAAGTAATTTAAAAAGTGGGAGAGAGTGTAATTATTTTAAAAAATTGATATTTATGTTATTTATACTAATATTTTCACAGACCCCTCTTGGTTGTATAATTTTGGAGAAATTACGGACTTACAGAGTTTGGACAACTGATTAACCAATATGGCCGAAATATAACAGTGTATATGTTGTGCATAGGTATGTTTATTATATCAAGAGGCGCACTCATGATTTGAGAGTAGTCGGTGGCTACAAAAATGCTGGGAAGTTTTTGGAGTGAAAATCAAATCCAGGTTTGTGCCCTAAGGAGTCGTTTGGTTGAAAAAGAGTTATTTCGAAATAATTATTTTTGGATTTAATAATTCCAAAATTAGTAATCCCAACATGTGTCTAGAATAACTTATCTCATCACTATGATGTAAATGATGGGATAAATAATCTCAGTACTAACTAATACCTCACACCAAACATGAAATAAAATAATCCATCATTTTATTCTGAGACTATTTTATCCCTTATACCTCACATTTAACGACCCTAAAGAAATTGGCATATTTTCAAAATAGGGTGTAGTAAGCTGTTAAATAGCACCCAGATGAATTATTGCTTGTATTGGCAACAAGGAGAAAAGTAGAAATTGTATGGTTGGCATTTTCATCACATAAAAAAAATTAAGGCACATAACAAAAAACAAGGCACAAGAAAAACAATTAAGACAGACTTATATATATGCCTTTGAGGCTCCACCATAGAACTAGACCATTTGTCCTCTTTTCTTACTAAGGATTACATTTTTAGAGTATTATTTTGTTTTCTCTTATATGTGGCAAATGAAGCTAATGTGATACAAGTGCGACTATGAAGATCAACGTGTGTACAAGTGCAGCAAATTATCATCCTAAAAAGTTCAATGTTGAGACGTGAGATGGACCAAAGACATACCCAAAGCCGCCCATTTTCTTATTTGCTACACTAGAGGGGTGGCCTTTGAAGACTTTTCATTAAAGGGGCACTTTTGTTATTTTAAGTCTAAATTGTTATGTAATATAAATAGAACAAGATAGGTCTTTGGAGGCTTAGTTGATTATTGTTGTAAGTTTTGACATTTGAAACACCAAAGTCCTCTCTCTACTTGAGGCAAACCGAAACTTGTAACTAGGATAGCAATTCAAGGGTGGAATCTCTTGTAATTGCTTGTTTTTTTGAGAAACCTTGGCGCTTGAGTGGTGGAATCCTCTCTTGTGTCATCGTAAGAGTTAGGTGATCGTGTGTGGAGGTGTTAGGGGTCTTAGAGTTTTATGTACTCTTTGGTTACTAGGATTTACACCACCTTTGTCTAACTATCTATCCTTTTGTTTGTTTTCATCTTGTAGTAGTTTGTATCTTGTGTTGTAAGCTGTGTGGTGTTGTCTTGTTGTAACATTGTCGTTGTTCTTCGTTGTTCATTATATTGGATTGTAACTTAGATTGGTTTGCTGATTTTGGTGTCACCAACACCTTGTTAACTTGTGAAACTCGTATTCTTGTTCTTGGCCGAAACTAGCTCTCAAAAGGTCCTCGGTTTGTGCCTTGTTGAGTGGACTGTTTTGGTATCATTTCGTGAGTTCCTAGTCTCTCTCGTATCATAATGGCCTTTTTAATGATGGCTTTTGTTAAGAACCAAACAAGCAGAATCTTTTGGGTATGCTGTTGGCAAAAGTAAAGCAGTTTAGATTAAGAAATCAAAGGGGCCAACTCTTGGCAGAGCTCCAACTTTAGGGGACAAAAGTATACTCATGCATTTCACAGAAAGAAAATTCCATTTTCCCCTTCCTAACCCCTTGAGTGCAATCATATTAAAGCACTAAATGTTGTAGCTTTTCACACTACTTCAATAAAATATCATATACATGTAAAATAATCTTTTATATTATCATTATTAGCGCATTTAATCAGACAATGTAGCTACAATAAGTTAGTTACATAATTTGACTAAGTTCAAGACTTGTTATGAAGAGTTGCATGCTGTGTAATAGCATAACCGAAAATTTAAACAAGTGGATTGAAAAAGATATAGAATGTCAAATTTGAAATTTGAACCTATGATCTAACACAATTTATGAATCTCATTTGCCACTTGACTTCTCCTTTTGTTAAAGGATTCAACAATTTATATATAACCAAAAGGGAAAAGTCTAAATTTACCCATGAACTTTGCGAAACAATCAAAATTTATCATCAGTTAATAACTAGGGTCAAATATATAGCCCACCCTTACAAAGATTAGCTCAAAGATATACACTTTTATTCACTAACGACCGAAACCTTTCTAACATGTTAGACTCATTACAAGAAAAAATGGCCAATTTTACCTTTGAAACTATAGAAATAGTTCAGATTTACCCCTAATAAATGAAAGCATGCACATATTGAGTGTGGATGAGGTGGTCCCTCACCAATTCGGGTTACGGTGGAGTGGTAAATATTTTTTCATCTTTAACTAGAGGTCTTGAGTTAGAGTCCCCGTGAGTATGAAGTCGCCTTTGTTACAGTGTGTTTTACCTTCCAATGTGAGATTTTCCGATGCGAATCTGAATTTAGCCGGACCAATACGAGTATTGGACACTGTGAGGTAAGAGAAACAAAAAAAAAAAAAAAGAGGTGGTCCCTCAATATAATCTTTTGTTGTTTTTGAAGCTTTGATCATTCATTCCCCAGATCCCGGAGCTGAGCCCAATGTCTTCATAGGAGCTGAACCAACAAGAAGGCCATACCTTTAGGCACAAAGACAGAGCAGCAGCAGACCTAGGATGATACAAAGGCCTGGACCATTTAATTTCCCACACATTATTTATTACTGCATCACCATATTAATTGTTATCATTTCTTTCATGTCCCACTTTATGAAAACCATATTAGATATTGCTGCTCAGATGCAAAACTACAACGGATAGAAAGGAGTAATGAAACATGATGACATTGAATTCTACCATAATATTATTCAACTTTACTCATGCAACAACAACAACATAATATAGTCCCACAAGTGAAGTTTGGAGACGGTATAGCGTACGCAGACTTTAGCTTTGTCTTGTTGGGTATGAGATTATTCAACTTAAGTTACTCATGTTGCCCAATTTTGTTGTTTGCAAGCTTAACTATAGAGAGAAAGGGAGGGAGAGATAAAAAAATTACTTTGTAGAGATATATATTCAATCTTGAATATTATAAAATACAACAACAACATACCCACTGTGTTCCCATCTAGTGGGGTTTGGGGAGAGTAGAGTGTACGCAAACCATACCACTACCTCAAGAGAAGTAGAGAGGTTGTTTCCGATAGACCCCCGGCTTAGGACCAATAACATTATAACAAATATAAAAGGTAAGCGCATATAAACTAGCATGGTACACAAAACAAACTAACAGTATAATAAACACAAAAATAAGTGTATAATAAACTAGTACGGGATGAAAAAAAACCAACACTGCTAGCCCCAAACTACCGCCACAACACTACGAACCAGAAACTCCAGACCCAAAGGAGCACTCCCATGTTTCTACCTCCGAGCTCCCACCCCCTAACCCTCTACCCTAATCCGCGTCCTTCACACCTTCCTATCAAGGGTCATGTCCTCTGTAAGTTGTAATTGCTCCATATCATGCCTAATCACCTCCCTCCAATTGAATATTATAAAATAAAATTTCTATTTTCACTAATGGTTACGTTATTTGGTCAACGTACAATAACCTTTTGGCTAGGAAACAAACAACAATCTAGTTTCATTCACTTGCTTGCACCTTATACAAAGGAGTATTAAAGTTATTTACACTTGCGGTTTGAAGACTTTTTACACCTTTAGTATAGTTACGTCTAATTAACATGTGATATATAGTAGTTAGTAATTACCATAAGTTTTGCCAATGTTTACTATTAGACTATAGAATTAGAACTTATATATACTCAACATAAAATGAATTGAGAATTTTAAGTCTGTCATGTGTTAAGTATATATGTGGCAAATTACTTGACCAAACGTTGCAGTCTATGCTAATCAATACCGGATACCATCTTTATCATTTTCTACTAGCCAATATAGAACCTTGTAATCTAGCAAGTGGTACAAGACTCTAAATTGTGTGCAAAATGGACAAGATCTTACAATTTATTTGTGTATTTTACTTGAGAATATGTTAAGATGCCCTTTATGCATTCTTTATTATACACACTAGGTTAGTTGTTGCAATTATGCAAGTATAACAAAGAATAAATAATAGTTGCGATCGTGCTAATTATGTTGGCATTTTACTTGCTTGCAACCAAAAACAAGTACCTAAAAATTATGGCCAACATCTTAATTGCTCGGTAGGTGCATATTTCCTCCTTAATTAATTAAAATGTTGTCTCACGACCCATACTTCTTATGATTATTGTTTTAAAAAAAGGAGTAACATTTATTGGTTATTTTTAGCAAAAAATATTCATTATTATAAATTTTCAAATTTCACAAGTGAAGTTTCATGACAATTGACAATATCTTAGAGTTTGACTAGTCAAATAATGGTAGGAAAAAACAAAGGCGGAGTCACGATTTCTGTTGATGGGTTCAAAATTTAAAGAAAAATTCATCGAAGGAATTCAACATCTACAATATATACATAAAAATCATTTTAATCACGTATTAATAGTATAATTTTTCGTCGAAGGAGATTTCATGACAATACCTTTTTCAATTTCATAAGTGAAACTTTTCGACAATGATCCTAAATTTACTTGTCTCCAATGTTGAAAATTCAAAAGCAACCATAAAAATTTAAAAGAAAAAACAGTTACACACTTCAAAAGTAGTACTTAACTTTCATTTTTTTCAGACAGCAAAATTTTTAATTAATTTTTTTTTCCATTTTTATTTCAAGACTAAGAAGTGAAAAGGAGGAGCGAATATAGACGTTATAGGAATTGAAATATGTTGTGGTGGGTCCTTTATAGGTATTTATTAGAAATAATAAAGACCTAAATAATAGCTGCTACCTTTTTTTTTCAAAATAAAATAGTTAACTTCACGTGGCTTGATCAAGGACTATTAAAGGTTGGGTTCTTTGCTTTAATATCATTTACTTTGTAGGCTTATAGGTACCTCGTACTCTTCATTATGTGGTATCAAGGGCCCTTTCTCCAAAGGTCAAACCCATAGGTGACCTCTTAAACTTGACGCGAACTTTCACTTAGACATTTCAACGCGAACTTTCATTTAGACATTTCAAGTGAACGTTGTTCACTTTTAATATCTCAAGTAGTCATAAAGTGTGTCACTTTGACACTTTTGCTGAATCAACAAAGAGAGTGTGTTGCACTCACCGCCAACATGGACAAAACGACCAATTAATTTGTGTCAACTCATTTAAATTGCCACATCATTATTTATATTCACAATTAATTTAAAAAAATAAAAAAGGCCAAAATACATGATTATTAATAATTATCCAACTTTTCTATTAAACAGAAGAGGTGGTTTCGACCACCTCTTGCAATTACCAAAAAACCAACTACTTCCACTTAATTACATACCATGCCCCAATATATAATAATTTCATTATTTCATCATAATAGTTTAAATATTTAATATATTTTATTAATTTATATTAATTAACTATAACTACATATTGAAAGTAATTTATTTTTATTTATTTAATTTTCTATCATGTTTAAAACTAATTTGTTACCACAAATCACAATAATTAATAACTTAAAATATTTAAAAGACATACAGAAATTTTATTGATTCTTACCAAAAAAAAAAAACCCTCTACTCCCACTTAATTACATATCATGCCCCAATATATAATAATTTTATTATTTCATCATAATAATTTAAATATTTAATATATTCTATTAATTTATATTAATTAACTATAACTACATATTGGAAGTAATTTTTTTTATTTATTTAATTAGCTATCATGTTCAAAACTAATTTGTTACCACAAATCACAATAATTTGTTACCACATATAGAAATTTTATTGACTCTCATTATTTTAGCAATGCCACATAAATTGAGATAAAAAAAGTACTGCAAATCATAATAATTAACAACTTAAAATATTTAAAAGATATATAAAAATTTAGTTGACTCTCAAAATTGTATTGAAGCCACATAAATTGGGACACAAGGAGTAAATATATTATTTGATAATTACGTAAAAATTATTATAAATCACAATAATTAACAAGTTAAAATACTTTTTTAAAAATAGATAAAAGTTCTATTTAACTCTCAAAATTTTATCGGTGCAGCATAAATCATGACAAAATAAAAAATTATCTTAATTAATTGCAACTAAATATTTAAAGTAAATCAATTTTACTATTTTAATTCACTTTTATATAGAAAATTAATCTTTTTATTTATTTATTTATTTTAGTAAATTTAAATTTTAAAATTATTTTTTCTTATATAGAAATACTAAAATTTAAACTTAACTTTAAATTTTTAAAGTAAAAAATTAATAAATTTAATTTAATAAAATAAATTTTTAATGAATATTTTCTTAGAATTTGTGTTGGGTAAATATGTATCAAGTTAAATACATACATACATACATACATACATATATATATATATATATATATATATAAATATTTATTTATTGTGAAAGATAAATATAATGCACTATCCAATAATGTTTAATAATACCATATTTTGTATATGCAAATATAGCATCCCGTATTTAATTAATATACTATTTTGGTGAATTATAGATGATTATTATTGGATATGATAAAATTATATTAATTTTTATAATAATAACATAATCAGTCGCTCTTAATTAATTATTATGAGTCATCTAGGTATTAAGAAAATAAATAATATTTCATGAAAAATACAATAGACATAAAATGCGAAATTAACTCTTAATATTTTAAATTAAATTTTCGTCTTTTGAACGATGATTTTACTATATCACTCCTTATTATAAGTCATTTATGTATTGGAAAACTAAGAATAACAAAATGATATGTCAACGTAAAATATTTGATTTACTATCAAAATTATATTAGTGCCACATAAATTGGGACGCAACAGAAGAAGATATAAAGCAACATATATTATTTGAAAATGAAATAAAAAGTACTGTAAATAACAATAAATAACAATTTTTTTTAAAAAAAATTGACTGATTTCTGTTTCAACTGCTTCAGCCGCGATTTTACTATATTACCTCTAATTAATTATTATGGTCATTTAAGCATTGTGCCACATAAGTTGAGATAGAAAAATATTATAAATCACAATGATAAAAAATTTAAATTATTTAAAAAATATAATTGGCTATTGTCGACACAAAACTCTGGACAAGGAGAGTAACATATATTATTCAAAAATTACATAAGAAGTATTATAAATTACAATTGTAAACAACTTAAAATATCTAAAAAAAAATAAATTAATATGTTATATATTTCAAAAAAATTACATGAAAAATACTAGGAATCACAATAATCAACAACTTAAAAAATTTGAAAGATATAAAATATTTGGTCGGCTCTTGAAATTATATTAGTGTCACTGAAATTGGAATAGAAGAAAAGTATTATAAATAACAATAATTAAAAACTTAAATTATTTTTAAAATATAATTGACTATCAATGCCACAAAAAATTGGACAAGAAAAGTAACGTATATTAATTTAAAAAATACATAAAAAAAATTATAAATTACAATAGTTAACAATTTAAATTATCTAAATACATATTAAAATAACATATGTTGAACTCATGCTAGATTCCGGATGAATCATAGAAAACATATCCAATCCTTTTATTAAAATTTTTTATTTAAATATATCAAGATTGAAAAAACAAATAAATATCTTAATGTTGGGCCCGTGCTGACACGGACCATGCTTGTCTAGTATTAATATATATACATACAATTAAATTAAAGGAACCAATTAATTGCTGACACGTGGCATTTAAAAAAAATAATTATAAAATTATCAACCCAACCCCCACCTTACCCCACCCCACCACCCCAAAACTCCAAAATCCACCTCCCCCCCCCCCCCCCATCCCCTTAGCATCCCCCAAGTCATCTTCTCTACATGACAGCTCCCCCCCCCCCCCCCCCACCCCCCCGGTTATCTTCTCCATTTGCCCTCCCCCATCCCCATCCCCACTCCCTAAACCCAAAAGTCATCTTCTTCATTCCCCTTCAACCGCCAACCAAGCCAACAAGCGCACCTCCGCTAAGACAAATTCACTTCTCGACAATAATTTTTGCCAACAACAAATTCACTTCTCAACAAATTCAAAACATATAACACAAATTCACCAAGCCAACAACAACAAACACCGTTGTTCCATCGACGAAAATTATTTTTGTCATTTTCTCAACATATGGATCATTTTTGCCACTTTCTTAAAAACACCATGATAATCTCATCAAATTTTAACATATGGATCATTTTTGCCATTTTCTCGAAAACCAGACAAGAAAATGAAGGGATACAAATGTGTTAAGAAAAGAAAAAAATGATGAAAAATTAATGGTTGAAAGAGAGAAGAAGAAAGAGAAGAAGAAGAAGAAGAAGAAGAAGAAGAAGAAGAAATCTACAATCTGCACCAACTTGCATTCATCCAAATTATTAAATATTAATTGTATTAAGAAGAAAAAACGGTGGAAAACGAATGGATGGGGATGGGGGAGGGTGGGAGAAGACGATTTAGGGATAGAGGTAGAGGAGGGTGGGAGAAGACGATTTGGGGGTGGGGGTGGTAGCAACGATTTGGGGGTGGGGTGGGCTGAAGAAGATGATATGGGGTGGGGTGGGTTGGTTAGGAAGATGATATAAGGGTGGGGTGGGGTTATTAATTCTTTTTTTTTTTTAAATTTAAATTAATTATATAAAAATTATTTTTATAAAAATGCCAAATGTCCTTTTATAATTGGTTCATTTATATGTTATATATCCTAAAACGCTCCTAGCAGCGAGTGCAACACACTCTCTTTGCTGATTCAGTAAAAGGTATAAAAGTGACACACTTTGTGGCTACTTGAGGTGTTAAAAGTGAACAACGTTCACTTAAGATGTTCACTTGAGGTGCCTAAGTAAAAGTTCGTGCCAAATTTAGGGGGCCACCGATGGATTTAGCCTTGTCCAAATTAAATATTTTTGGGGGGATATTGATACAGAGACTAAATTATTTTATGATTATAATTTTCAATTATAAATTTTAAAATTAATTTATCTTATTTTATAGGTGGAACAAAATAACGCTTAGTTTGATGAAATCTAAGATGTGATATTTAAGATAAGTTTTGAATTAACTTTATATTTATTTGAAATAAATTTATATTATTAATCAAATAAAACATAAATTTTAATTTCAAACTTAATTTTAATTTATCTCACCTTATCCGACGAACAAACAATCCCTTGGTATTAAAAAAATACTCTTTATATTTCATATAATCTTATTTATTTTTCAAAAACTATAAATAAAGTGGCATCTAAATGATAGATACCTTTTTTTTTTTTTTAATGTGATGTCAGATATGAAAATTGATAAATCATTCAATACAAAAGCAACTTCATTCTCAAGATTCAAAGATAAGACATCTTATTAAGAATTTAGTGATATTTATTATTGTAGCGCAATCTTTAGTGGTAATCAAATTAAATTAGTGCAATTGATCGCCGCAAAGTATTTAGATGCCTTACCACATAACCTATGGATAACAATCAAAAATTCAAAACATTAGCAATATTCAAACATTTTTATTAATAGTATTTTCTATTTTTTTTTTTTTTTAATAAAAAGTGATCCACGTACTTTTAAAATAAAGAAGGGAAAGCAAAGGAGTTGCATGGTCCGAATGTCATTTTCATCATACTCTTGCAGCTATGAAATTGCCAAAACTCTCTGCCAACCGTATTTGTACCTTTCTTGCTTTTTCCGTAGCACTTGCAAAGTATTTAAAGAGAGATTCCATGCCTCTCAACTTTTGTTGTTACTCATGACATAAAAATCATCTCCATAAGCCAAAGGGGGAAAAGGAACCATGTGGGAGAACCTTCTTTTTTTTCAGACAGATAAAAAGCATCACGTAGCTTAAAGCCTCAAACTCACTTTTATTTGTTCATATCAAATTCAAATTTTGACATAAAGTGAAAGCCTTGTCTTACTTAACGGATAAGGATGGAGGCAGGCAATCACAAGAGTAATTCAATTCTCAATTGAAATGAAGTTTCAATCAAACATTCAACAACAACAACAACAAATCCAGTGTATTCCTATAAAATGGAGTCTGGGGGGTAAAATGTACGCAGTTAGAGGCGGATTCAGGATTTTAAATTTGTGGGTTTCCAATAAAATAAAAAAATAATTGTTCCAAGGGAATTTGAACCGGGGCATAGCATGTGGGGCATTTCTTCAAGCCTTTTTTGAACCAATAATCCAACTAACAACTTTTTTTATGGGTTACTCACTTATAATTCTTATACATTTAATATATTTTTAATATAATTACAAGATATACAAAAATACTTGGGGGTTCCCGGAAACCCGCATTCGTAGTGCTACATCCGCTCCTGTACGCAGTCCATACCGCTACCTTCAAAAAGTAGAGAGGCTGTTTCCGATAGACTCCCGGTTCAAGATAAGAAATAATAAACAAAAGCGTAATGAAACATGAAGCAAGATAGATGGCATCACATAAAAAGAATTAAGACATAAATATAACATCAATTTAAAAATTCAGTTCTTGCATTGAGAATTATTCAAGACATTATAAACAGGCATATAATCCAGATATCAATTGATTATTGATATGGGACTAGTACTCTTATAACTGAATATTTAAAATGTGAACAATAATCACATGAGAACCTAGTATCGAAATACATAGTGAATTGAGATGAGTCTGACTTTAGTATCATAAAATAGATCTTGCACATGAATCAATTTTAACTTAACCAAAAAAATTAACTCTTTAGGAAATCACATACATTAACGTGGAACTCTCACAAATTCACTAATCTAACCCTGAAAATAATGAGATCATCTTAAGTTCTGAAACATAACAAAGAGGTTAATTGCGTGCATCAATTTATTGCTATACATAACACCTAGGCTAAAAGAAAGAATATGAAATTGCCATAAAATAAAGTATGGCCATATTGAGTAAATTAGGCCATTACGTTACACGAAGAGGTGGCAGTCGTTCCAAAAGTTGAAACTGGGACAGTAGAATCTAATTAAAAATAGGGTCGTAGGGGTGGGGGTTGGGGACCACAAATTTTCACCATTTTGGTTCACATCGTGGGAAAACGAAAAAGGGAAAAGGAAAATCAATTGGGGATTTTTCTAAATTGTAGTGAAGAGCACTGAGATGACAAAAGGCATCATCACAAATCCACAAGCAAAGGAGTTACTGTCAAAAGAGGGATAGATGACATAATAGCAAATTGCCAAATAGGTCTTTTTCGCCTTTTGGAGACTGAGAGCGACAAATATAGAGTGGCGCACGCACGCACGATCAAAGGGCTCAATGCGACCACAAGAGACCCGCGCACGAATGCCGATACTCCTGCTGCACCCATCTAATGAATGACGACTCAATAAAATTAATGATCTAAAATTAAAATATATCAAAAAATTTTTAAATTTGTTTAATAAGATTATAAAATAATGAAATACGAAGGTAACATTAGGACTTTCATCTAATAATAAGAGCGTATTGCTTGATGTGCGGACTAACACACATCATGATTTCCAACACTCCCATAAGCAAAATCATGATATTAAGCGAAGAAGAGAAAATAGACCAATTTGATGTCACCAAATTTCGATTGCGTCACTTTTCTTCAAAATTTTCTGGATTAGAAAAAGATGAGATATAAAAATTTATTTTTGATGTATGAAATAAATCAAACATGACAAAATGAATAACTAGTCAAATCAATGAAATTAAAATTTAGAAGTGTAATCTTCAAAAATATTTGTAAAAACATTTCAAAGTATGATAAAAGGAAAAAAATACAACAACACGTTAATTTTTATTTCAAACACAACGTGATATTTTCATCTTAGACCCAACTAAATCTAAATTCACCCTAAAAAATTCACATTACGAGTAAAACATATCGTATTCTTTGGTAAAGACGCCTTCGTAATCATGCTAATACACTCAACGCCTCTCCCTCTATTAAAAGTAGTTGTGAGTGTGACACACTGACTTGTAACGGAGAGAGAAAGGGAGAGAGAGCAACAGGTGCAAGTTGGCACAACCCTCGCTCGCTTTGATACTTGACCCTTATTGCATAGAAAACCCCACAAATCTCAACAGCCCTTTCTCCTCTTCTCTCTCTTGTGTGCTTTTCTTTCTCTCACTCACTTTCTACCTGTAACTGCTCTACCTCCTCAAACAAAGAGAGTGATGCCTAGCTGAGGAGAGAATTGAAAAAATGAGTAGTGTAATGTAGTCCAGCAGAATTAATAATAGTAATGAAAACAAAGTGAGATCCAGCTCTCTCTCGTGATCTCATCTAATCGACGCCCCTCCCCCACTATTTCCGCCTTTAACGCCTCGGTTACTCCAACCCCCTTCATTACTATTCTACTCTTTCTTTCTCACTAAACCCAACTTGATTTCTCTCTTCCTTCTTTCTTCCCCATATTGCTTATTCGAATTCACCTCTTCTTTGTATTTATCCGAACACTACCAGTTGCATTTACTTGTTTCGTTTCAGATGTGAATCCGTCTTCAATGCTGAAAAAGCCTTAGAATTTTAAGTTAATTTGATGTCTGGTAGTATATATTATTAGGTCTCTGTTGCTCTCTGTTTTGCTGGATAAATATTGTGATAGGTAAACTTTCTGTGGTTTGCTCAAGTGCTGAGAGCTTGGCTCTTGGCTAAGTGACATTAACCTCAATTATGTCGTTCAATTTCCAATAGGATATTTTTTGCTCGGAGATTGAGGTTGAATATTCGAGAATGTTGACTTGTATAGCATGTTCGAAGCAGCTCAACACTGGATCTCTGCGTGAACGTGAACCAGAGGAAGAAGATGATACGGCTGCAACACCCAGCAAGAAACAAGCTATCAAGGCACTTACTGCTCAGGTTCACTCTCGTTATTAACTAATTTTGCAATTTGTATTAAGTTCAAAGGCATGTTATTTAGCTTTATTTTTTATTGTTTTCCAGATCAAGGATATGGCAGTTAAAGCGTCAGGAGCGTATAAGAACTGTAAACCATGTTCAGGAGGTTCAAATAACAACGAGAACCCTAAATATGCTGATTCTGAAACTGGGTCTGTATCGGAAAGATTTCATTACTCGTATAAAAGGACAGGGAGTTCCAATTCAACACCAAGGTTATGGGGTAAGGAAATGAAAGGGAGATTGAAAGTACTGTCTAGTGGAGAAAGTACACCGGTATCAATAAGTGGACGGAGCGAATCGGTTGTTGGTGTGGAAGATGATGATGATGAGTCTAAAGAATGGGTTGCTCAGGTTGAACCTGGCGTTTTAATCACCTTTGTTTCTCTGCCTGAAGGTGGAAACGATCTGAAACGAATTCGATTCAGGTATTATTGCATTTGTGCCATTTGCTTCTCTGTTTTGATCTGTTCTTTGAAAGTTCTTGTTTGTTTGCAAGTGGTCACTGTTTGCAAATAGTACTGTTTTTTTTTTCTTTGTGGCGCCGAATGACCTCTTGATGGGTCGTTTTCTACAATGTGATTTAATTGTACAGTAAAGTTGTAGACTTGTAGTTTGTATTGAGTGGGATTGTATATCTACATTGTGTTGCACTGTGCCTGAAATTATGGAGTGGACAAAAAGTGGGTCTTTAACAAGGTTTATAATATTGGCTTGTTGACTTAACAAATTGAATCACTCCATAGTACAGAAGAAGCAACTGCAAATCCAGTGTAACCCCACGAGTGGGGTAGTGTATACAGACCTTACGCCTACGGGACAGAGACGCCGTTTCCGGTAGACCCTGGGTTACAAAAGAAGTATATACAGTATTAGGGCTTCCTAACCCATTTAGTAAGCATTAGAAATTAACATCCCTTTCCAGTCTTAATGGATTTATCTTTGCTTTAGTCTCTAGGTAAATCAAGCCTACTCATTCTTGTTTTTTGTCCTCGAGCTTTGGGTTTCAAGTCTCATGTTAACTGGCAAGATTAAAGGGATGATTTAATTGACTGGGATAAAGTGTGATGTTTTAATATATGGCGTTAATGATTAAGCCTAACATAATTGGATAGTTCCACTCTTTACCAATATCATATGCATTAGGAGGGCCTCCTGTTCTACCGTCCGGTAATTAGGTGTACCTCATACATGCCAAATTATTGAAGACTTGTACAAATAACAGGGTAGGTGGACCAGTTGTCTGTATGCATGGCTGCTCACTAGTTACTTTCTCTCAAGTCGAGTTCTAACTGATGATCCTAATGAAAGCTTCCATCTGACATAGACATAAAAACAATCATGGGCATCTTTACCGTATCGTTGTCGTCCTACTGTCTCATTTCTATCATGCATGTGTGCTTAATGCTTCTATAGTGCTATGAGAAAACAAAAAAATTGAACTTGTGGTTCTTGTGATAACATGTGATCTTTTCTTGTTTCTTATCTTCTCAACTGTATGCTAAGCTATGATTGCCCCTTTACCTTCCATATAAATATTTCTGTTGGAGTATTTATTACTTGCTTATTTGGATAAAAAGAAAGAAAACAAAACCTCTCCCCCTCTTCTTATTATTAAATTTTGTCCCTATGACAAATTTCAGCTCCCCATTAGTCATGAGCTTGAATTTTCTTATCGTTGATCACTATTTTGGTCCATTAATAAGTGAACTTTTAGATCTTAGTGGGAAAGTAAATAACATATAAGAAATTAATGCCTTTCCTTTTGGAAATAAATGGATTCATAGCTTTATCAGGGCATAACTTTAGTATAAACATTTCTGATTTTATTCTCATTATAGTTACCAATTTTATTAATACCAAAAACTATAACGCCAAAAGTATAATGTCTTTACCTTTCTAGGTCGAAGTGCAATTCTTGAGTATGTCAGAGTGATTTTTCCCTTCCCCTTCATTGAATGCTTCCATTTCGACCTGTAATATACAAATTTAACTAACTAGCTTCTGCTTATTGCACAAGCTGAAGCTGAAAAGTTGTGGCTAACAAAAATGATTGAGATGAATTAAAAGCATTGCGATCTTGCTCCTCGTATCCAATTTTGCTAACTCTGCTATAGCGTCAAGTTAGAGTCAATGCTACTCTGAACCGCTGGAAATCACAAATGGCCAGTCAAGTTCTGAGTTTTGTAATCTTCAATTGGAAGAACTGCTTGCAGAATTATTGGTTGTCTTTTTGAGCTGTCAACTCCCTTATGTTACTACTTTTACTGCTGACTGTTATTAATTGAAAGAAGAAAACAGTGATGTAGCACTTTTCCTTTTTCTATCTGAACTGCAACATTTGCAGCTTTCTCGTGAGCATATTTTGTATGCACAGGTGACTGATCTTTTATGATTGAAATACATCTTCCACCTTCCCACAAGACACAGTTGGTAAACTGGCTGGGAGTTCTAAAATGTTACTGATATTTTTTTCAGCCGTGAGCTATTTAACAAGTGGCAAGCTCAACGTTGGTGGGCCGAGAATTATGACAAGGTCATGGAACTATACAATGTCCGTAGATTCAATCGACAAGCAGTACCATTGCCAATTCCTCCTAGGTCTGAAGATGAGGTGAGCCCTGTGGATTAGTGGCAAAATGTTGCAGCTAGCGCGATTAAATTGCTTGGAGCAGCACTCAAGCCTCCTTTCTCTTTTGTATTGTAAGTACATGTGCTGTATGTTTCTTATTAATTGCATGTACCCTTTTTTGTTTCAGAACTTAAAGCTGGAATATGTTGAGAGTAGTCCTGTAACACCTCCACTAACCAAAGAGCGTCTCCCTAGCCACGTTCCTCGTTCAACAGGGGCAGGCCATTTGTCATCAGGCTCTCTTGAAAGAGATGATGCAGGTGGTCTCACTTCGACCCCTAAGCTTTCCAACATCAGCGCAACAAAAAGTGAGAGACCATCAATGGACGCTTCTGCACGGACTAGTCCTTCAAGGGAATCTGATCGCTCAGGGGAGCTATCGGTTAGCAATGCCAGTGACGTTGAGACTGAATGGGTTGAAGAAGACGAGCCTGGAGTCTATATCACAATTCGAGCATTGCCTGGTGGTACTCGTGAGCTTAGAAGGGTCAGGTTCAGGTTAGTAATTCTTTAATGCATATATTAGCTCCTATTATATAACATGAAACATCAGAAGAATTAAATAAATCTGAATATAATGTGGTCACTGAATTGAACCCAGTCCATCTTCTTCTGCCGCCTTCTACTCTATGTGCTCGAGTTATTCTCTAGTGCATGGCAGTTGGGATAGAGGTTTATGAATTTTTAATGCCATCCTATCAATTGAGTCATTTTATCTTAATACAAGGATGTAATTTGTGTCTTCCGGTTCCCTTATTTGGAAACACATTTGTTCAACAACTTACCCAGTATAATCCCACAATTTGGGGTCTAGGCAGCCCTTATTTGGAAACACATTTGTTCAACAACTTACCCAGTATAATCCCACAATTTGGGGTCTAGGCAGGGTCAGTGTATGCAGACCTTATCCCCCTCCTTCTGTGGAAAGAGAGTCTGTTTCCGGTAGGCCCCTCTCAAGAAAATTTTTCACAGAACAGCTTTGAAAGGAATGCCAAAGTTGAGAGCTATGATGAAATAGTGAAGAAAGAAAAGTACTGACAGTAAAAATAGTAGAATAAATAACCAAAGTAAAGCAACAACAGTAGTAGTTAAATTGAAGAATAAGCCATTTGTTTGTTTACTCAAAATGTTCTGATGGTTGAAATACTGTGGGATTTGTTGTTAGTATATCCAAGGTTGACATCCATCTGGATATTTAGATTGGGGATGTTTTCTGGTGCTTTCCATGCTTTGTATCGAGATCCTTTTAAAACAGTCATTCCTCTTCTACATTAATCTCTAAAGCTGGTTACTTCTCCAATTATCGTGACAATGGATCTTCTCCTTATTTTTACTACGATTTATTTAAAAATTGAGAAACGCTTTAACATCAAAATCTTGTTTATATTGCATTTTATGCATACTTCTGAAAATGTCTTAATGAAATAAAGCTCAGCATCAAAATCTTGTTTATAGTTGTCTCACGATTGAAAAATCACGTACACTTTAGGATCTTTTCTGATATGGAATGGTCTTTCTTTGCAGCCGTGAAAGATTTGGTGAAATGCATGCCAGGTTGTGGTGGGAAGAGAACAGAGCCAGGATTCAAGAACAGTACTTGTGATATAGGACATAATCTAGAGTTCTTTAAATTAAATTCATCCATAATTGGTATCTCGCCAGGACCTCGAACATAATTGGAGGTTTGGTGCACCGGCCTGCCCTGCCAGTAATTGGTATCTCAGTGCTCCTGTATTTGGCATCAACCCGGGCTACTCTTTGTTTTCTTTCTCTTAAACTAGTGATAGGATTTTTTCTTTCTTGGTGAAAAGGTTTAGAGGTTTATTTGAGGGTGTAATGATGTGTAGTGATTGTTAATGAAGAAATACAGACTAATATTGCAAAATCTTTTTGGCTTTTCTTTTCTGAAGAACTTTCAGAAATTCTTCCCAAAGCTTTGTTAAAAGAATTACGCAAATACCTTAACATAGGATGTGTTCGGTACGGTAAACATTTTTTAGGAAAATAAATTATTTCGTACTTATTTTTTTGTGTTCTGTATACAAGTAAAATTAATTGATCTAGGTCCGCAATTAATTGAGAGAAGTTCTAAAATAATAACTTTCTAACTTAAAAACTGTTTTTAAAATTCATCTGTTATTTTGGTAAAGAGCCAAAATGTTTCTCAACTATGTGAAATAAGATGATTTTGTCTTGATTTGTATTTGGTTCTTAATATGTTTTATAGTTATATCCTCAACTAGGGAATCGTGCTGCGCTTCGTGTGGTCATGAAAAATGTATTAATAATTTGATTTTATAGATAATTGTCTTTTTATTATAACATACTTGTGAAATTATAAAAATTTCAGTTTCATATATGACATACATTATTATCTATATTTTTATTCGAATTATATTTAATTAACCTTTTTAGAATATTTACATATAAAAAGATTAACCTCATGATTTCATAAATGAGGTTATTGCAATTTCGAAAAGTGATATATGAGATGCTTTTAAGGAAAAGAAGTAATATAAAATGTATAACAAAAGAACATAAAAACTTGATATACAAGAAAATTTTTGTTCTAACGACAAATTTAAATGTTTGCCAAATAAAAATATTATGCTTAATAGATTTATCTAAGATAATATCTTTGAAAATTACATCATTATATGATAGGAAGAACAACTTTAACTCTGTTATAAAATATAAAGAAAGAACAAGAAGAATAAATAGAGAGAGAAAAGGGAAACTTCTTTATTTCTCTTAATGGATGAAAGATCATAAGATTGAGAATACAATGAACAAAACCCCTCTATTTAAAGGAAAGATTTACTCCCAGTCTGAGTAAAAGACAGATGCTTTAAATCCTAACAGATATCAAAGTAGATCTTGATAGACATTCACTACAATGTAAATACATTTATAACACTCCCCCTTGAATGTCTAATTAGAAGATAATGTGCCTCATTAAAACCTTACTAAAAAAACCTAGTGAAAAAAAATCTAATGAAGAAAAAAGAGTACACATCTCTAACAATACACATATAGCTGCCTCATTAAAAACCTTATAAGGAAAACCCAGTGAGACAAAACCTCGTAAGGAAAAAAGAGTACAACGCATATTAACTCCCCCTAATGAGATCATCCTTGAACCTTTGCATCCCGATCTTGTGCACCATCTTCTTGAAAGTTGTAATTGGAGGAGACTTGGTGAATAAATCAGCCATGTTATCACTTGAACGAATCTGTTGCACGTTAATATCACCATTCTTTTGTAGCTCATGTACGTAGAAAAACTTTTATGAAGTGTGCTTCGTTCTATCTCCTTTTATGAATCCTCCATTAAAATGTGCTATGCATGCTGCATTATCTCTGTATAAAACTGTGGGTACATTATCACATTTTAAATCGCATTTTTTTGAATAAGATGTATCATGGACCTCAACCACACACATTTTCGGCTTTCTTCATGAATAACTATTTTCTCAGCATGATTCGATGAAGTGGTTACTACAGACTGCTTTGTATATCTCTAAGATATGACAGTATCCCCACATGTGAACACATAGCTTATTTGAGATCGAGCTTTACGGGTCAAATAAGTACCCAGTATCCTCATAACCAACAAGATTAAGACTGCAGGCTTTAGAATAAAATCACGTGTTTGATCTCATTTCGATGTCTCCTAATAGGATCATAACTATATCTTGCTAAAAAATTAACTGAAAAGACTATATCATGCCTTGTAGTATTTGTAAAATACATTAGTACACCAATTGGACTAAGATATGGTACTTCAGGACCAATTCAATTCGGTATGTTTCGCATTTCAGCAAATAATCTTATTGCTTTTGAAATCTCTCCAAGAGTTTTGGTGATTTTCAAGCTATAAGCTTATACAATATTAGGATTCTAAATAAGTTTTCCAAAAACTTTTATATGCTTCAAACATTTTGAATCCTTAGAAAGTTTCATATGAATTTTGTCAAGTGACAATATTCAACATGTCATATGTGATATCTTCAAGTGTCTGGATTGCAAATCAAATAAGTTTTACCTTTACCAGGATGCATCCTTTCATGTCACTTGATAAATGTTTCTACATCAGCATGCTTAAATAAACGTAGAATTCAGATCCTCATAATCTTTTACAATATTGCGCCAATATCGTATCAAAGATATCGTTAATGATATATCATTTTGTATCGGTTCATAATGCGACATAACATTTTGAGATCTCATCACTTCATTATTTTCAGGTACCTGAACCTTTCATAAGGTTTTATGAAGTGTTATGTTGTAGACTCTTCAAAAGCACATTGTCTTCTTATTATGATTATTTCCTCCTTATCCTTTTCAAGGATTATTTCATTTGGAACCGATTAGTCTACCATGCTTCATGCATGCATAGACTTTATCCTTTAGGAACACAAAATAGGAGCATTTGCAGCTTTAATACGAGATGCTTTCGGCATTTGACTTGAATTATCTTTTGAATGAGGATATGATGATAATTCCTAATATATTTCATAGCTGCATATAATCTCCCCCTTATATTAGAAAAACTAACATACATCCTCCATTTTCTTTGAGGATTTCATCTTTGTGCATCTTGGTATATTCATTAATCGTATACCGCACATCAAAATTATTAGATGGAATAGTTGGTTCTTGACATTGAGCCAATTAAGAGGGAAGAAATAATCATAATTTATTGGTCTAATGCATACAAGTGCTATTGTATGCAACATATCATATTTCAGACTAACACATGAAGCTTTGTTCTCATTAGTAATGGTTTAGCTATTTATCGAAGGCATTCAATACTAAACCATCATCATCAAGATGAATTGTCTTGATTACATAATCTGAAAGTTATGCTCTTAACTCAATTTTACTGAGAAAGCAACATTTATGAATGTCAAACGGCAGGTTGACAATAAATGTACATATGATCATCTTATATCGATGCATCTTAATAGATCACGTGACAGGTGAACGGGCCCATATTCACCTTTTATACTTTTCAGATTTAAGAAATTCAATCCCAGCATTAGTTGGTCCAACCAACTTATCATGAGAACAAGCGACATAGACAATTCTCGAAGAATCTTCTAGTTCTTCTATACATGTCTAATACTCAATATGCACATCTTCGAGATGTCACAATCGTTCACATCAATTTATGAACTTTTACTCTTGTAAACTCCAAGTTTACCACGATATGTACTTTTTTTTAGTAAATTTTAGATTTACTATAACATGAATAAATTTCAGATTTACTACTTTAGAAGTAGATTTCAAAATAACTTTTCTCAGTTATTCTGCCTTATTCGGAAGTGAGTTGTGATACCATCACAATCAAGTGCACGTTTGCATTAATAAGGTTCTAATTCCCCAGGAATGGAATATAATTGTGCCTTAAGCCTATCAAATTATGATAGCTTATAACCTCTTTCATGATATTGCTACTTCAGGAGCAAATCGAGGCGTAAATATGATAGAGAGAATTTCTCTATATTGCTATCGAGCAAATTGTCATTTTTCAGACTTATCATTTATTGCTACCATATTCACTTCTTGGAATGGAGCATATTCAATGGACAAGTTTCATATCTTTTCATCAAAAACACATTATTTTGCCTTAACCATCATAATAATATCATCAATATGGTGCATTGAGATTCAAACTCAACGTCTTACCCATATAAAGGCGTCTTAGGCATAAATCAATGGGACTTGAACCCAACATATTATCATCCCTTTTGATAATATTGTTCTTGAGAAATAAATTTAAAACATAAATGGTTCCAAACTAATTATTTTTCCTCAAATCAAACAATAATTATATTATTAGTAGCAAAAGACAGATAACATAAGAAATTACTAACCTTGAAATTACCTTTAGATTTATAATCTCATCTTGTTTGGTAGAGAGTCTCGTGCTGATAACGTGTTATGAAATATAAAGAAAGAATCAGAAGAATAAATAGAGAGAGAAGAGGGAGACTTCTTTATTTCTCTTGATGGATGAGAGATCATAAGATTGAGAATACAATGAACAAAATCCATCTATTTAAAGGGAAAATTTACTCCTAGTTTGAGTAAAAGACAGATGCTTCAAATCCTAATAGATATCAAAGTATATCTTGATAGACATTCACTATAATGTAAATACATTTATAACAAACTCTTCATTCACTTCATTTTCAGTAATCCCATTCCCAAAAATTAATAAAATATTAAAATATGCAAATTATTATCTTAGATTGTATATTTGAAAATTGTCTCACGATATGATAAGAATAATAACTTCAACTCTTCATTTTTAATATCATATTTTAAAAAACCAATGTGATATCTCTCTCTCTCCCTCCCCCCCCCCTCTCTCTCTATATATATCTATATATCTATATATATATCTATATCTCTCTCTCTCTCTCTCTCTCTATATATATATATATATATATATATAAGCAAAAGTCATTATCATTAATTTAGTCATTTAATAATCACTAATCATTTATTATATAACAAATCATATTTTATTTTTATTATTTTCTTCTTTTAGTTACTCCCACTATTTTTCTTCTTCTTTTGTTTAATAATTCACACTTCAATTTAAATATTTATAAATTTATGTCTTATTTATTGATGTGCTAGATTATGAAGAAAATTAAATATACTCATTTATTACTACGAAATATTTATTTCTATTTCTATAATTTTTCCTTTTTGCCTTCTGTTTTTTTTTTTTCCAGTTTTTTTCTTTTGTAAGTTTCATTTTTCTCATGCTCATTAACATTATTTATTTCTTGCTTCTTAAAGTCCCTTTCTTTTCTATATTTAATTTTTTTTCGTTTCTCTTTCTAAGGTGCATTCTTGTCATATTTATTTATCTTTCTCCTGCTTTTCATTTCACTCCATCAAATTTAGTTGTGCTTTATATTTAAGTTTGATTTTTTTTTTTTTACTAATTAACATGAAATAGCCTCATGCATGAATTATATGGTCAAGAGCGATGTAAGATATAAAAGCAAAAGTAAATGTGGTATTGCGATATTAGGAAGAGAGGTCGGTCATTAAAACTTAAGAGAGTTACAGTAACATTGTATTTACACTTTACATAACAAACATGCACAAAAGAAAAAAATAAAGAAAAACACAATGAATATGAAAGGATAACACTCGTTTTTGACACGTTACAACTTTTGAATTTTCATTTCGAAAGACGTAAAAAGGTAAAAATGAGAAAAGACAAATGTTATTATAACTGTTTCATTCAGTCATATCAGGGTGTAATTTTAAAATTATTTTCGATATGATTTCATTCATTATGAATATTGCATTTAATTCTTTTCTAAAAGAAAGATTCAAAGTAATTAAAAAGATAGAGAAAACAAGATAGTGATGTTTTGTGACCAAGAAAAGTATCACAACACTTTTTTTTATTACTTCTATACTACGTTTCAAATATAGAGTTTGAACAAAACAACAAAGAGTAATAAATTATAAATGAAAGAAAAAAAAGAATAAAATAACAAAAAATAACAAAGTTCACTTAGCAAAATTGGTTGCCTGTAATAAGTGAAAAAATCATAGGAAATTGATAAAATTCGACCTATTAAAGAACACACAAATAAATTATTAAAATACACTTAATAAATAAATATTAGGAAGTGAAAGAAAATATTAACTGATAGTTATGATTTTTATTATAATAATATACCAACAAATTAAAAAGAAAAGAGAAAATAAATATTATGCTTGATTAAAAAGATGTTCCAAGCCACATTGATAAGAGAAAAAAATGAGAAAACAATAAATATGATCCTTAATAATGAATATTCCTCATATTTTAAGAACCATAACTTACAAGAAACGCATACAAAAGAAACAAATAAAGAACTTTGAGAGTTCTAACAATTGGACTATTACACTAAATCAAATTAAATCGAAGATGTTGAAAAAAAAAAAGAGAGAAGGAAAACAACTTCTTGAGAGTGGAGTCTATAACTTTCAATTTGTTTATTTGGAATATGATTTCAAGAATCAAAAGATGCTCATAATGTTTTGAACATTGCAAAATGCCTTCAAGCTACAATATGATGAATGAAACTTGCAATTTTTTCTTGAAACTATATCTATTTTCTTGATGCTGAAATGACTATCTGAGCATATATATGAAGAAGTGCAAGCTCTTTCATCATTAATCTCAACATGACAATTTTATTTCTTAAGATTTGGAGAAAATAAAAATGAGTATCCATCAAATCCATATTAGATTGTTATTTATAGAATGGCTAGGGAAATTAACCGCGCGAAAAATTAATTATTTTCTCTGATTAATTTTATATTTACTTTAGATTTATTGTCTAATTGTAATATTATAACTTGTTATAATCATATTATGAAGAATGTTTTTGTTTCATAAAAGAAAAGAAGATTAAATAATTTAACATTTATTAAATGATGGATAGTATATTCTTTATCAATAAGTTAAAATATATTCTCTAATAACAATTTTATTTCATTTCTACTTCACATTCAATGAAGTTGGGAGTTAAATTTGAAATAATATACTTTTTTTAAATCAAAAATCATGAAAAAATTAAATCAAATAGATCATTGTGTAAAAACCCATAATTTCTCCTTCAAAACCTTCTTCAACATTTCATAACTTCCTTCTCCATATGTTTCTAAAGTGTACAATATACCTTACAAGATTAAAATAATTACACAAGGCTTTTTATATAGAATTGAAATATTGTATATGATAATCCTTAATTGTTATAACTCTTAATTTTCTTGAGTAATGAAGATTATTATGAGCATGAGTTATAAAGATGGTAATATGTGAGTTAAAAGCACAAAGTTAATGGATATTATTATTATAGAAATTATGGAAATGTGAAGTGGTATAAGTTATGAAAATGACTTATTAAATAAATTATTTAAGAAAAATTAAAATACTTTAAAATAGATTATTATGTTATCATTATATAGTGAAATGAAAACAACAATATAAAAAAAAAATAAGAAAAAAAATAGATACAATTGGAGGCCATAAAGAAGTGAACATCACCTCTTATATATTTGTCTTTTTTAAAATTTTAAGCGTTCCAAAAACTGACATAAAGTAGAATGCTATAAAATAATGTAAGCAATATCTGCCCATCATAGCAAGCTAATGAATTGTAACAATAATTAAAGAAGACGAAAGTCTAACCCTGTAACATATATATTTGAACAAAGATGGGGAAGATCTCTTTCTTTATAAAAAGAAACTGTTGAGATGCCTAGCATCAAGTAAAAGCTATGGAGAGCAATAATTTGATAAATTGATATTTCTATTTATATTTTATTTGAGTTCTCTAAAAATCAAAGAGTATATACTGTCTCAGTATTGGACAATTACAAATTCATTTGACCTAAAAACCTCCCATGATAAGTTTTTCTTTTTCTTTTTTAAGTTTCTCCTTCAATATTTGAAACCTCCATTTGAGTCCGATTAATGCAGTTTCATACCTGATAGGATCCATTCGAAGATATAGATTCTACTGAAGATTTTTCTACACTAAGAGCTCAAAACAGATACTGATTAAGGAGCAGGTCCTCCAACAACAAATTTCAACTTGCGAACAAATGAAAAATTTAATGTCTAACTGAATAAATTGTATTTTGCATTACTAAACCTTCTATTGGATAAGCAGTTCCAACTTAAAAACAAATCATTATTTTGACAATAATAAGTAACTTGCAAAAGGAGGAAAAGATTAGATCTTTGTGATCAATATTCAAAGTTTGTATTATAGTTTAAATATTGACAGAATCAAAGTCAATCAAAAACAAAATATGCCAACAAAACACTAAACATATCAAGAATGAAATTTAAGCCACACATTAGTATACATATGACAATATTGTGAAATTCTATTGTTACCTCTTCATATCAAACAACTTCATCTTCACCATCATTTTTATAAGATAATGATAATATACATTAAAATCAAAGATATAAAATAAAATTAAAACAAAAAAGAAAGAAGAAAATAAAGGAGAAGAGAAAAAAACATATCATAAGACCCTCCCAAAAAATGAGAAGATTATATATAGTATGAAAAATAGAATATGAATAGGCAAAAATACATTGCTCACTTAATAGCCATTTATTTCCCTTATTCAATGTGCAGTTTTTTTTCTTTATAAATACAGTGACTTGTAAAATATTAAAAACAAAAAACCTCAAAAACAAGAGAAAAAAGATAAATATTTTTCTTGACCTATGAAGCATGCCACATAAGCATGCCTATAAGTCTCCTTTATATATATATTTATATAGGAAATCACATTGAATCCACATTTACCAATTAACATTTTGTTCAAAAAATAAATCAATATTTTTTTCAGAAACAGAAAATTGAACAGAAAGGAGCCAACTGAGAAATAAACAACTACTTTTTTCCTAATGAAAAGCAATGAATACATGATTAGTGCTCAAATATCAAATTTGTATAGAAAATGAATACAATATATAATCCTAACACTGCAGAAATGTGAAGAGGCCATATAGAAAATTTTGCGGATCATACAACATCTCTTTTCTTCACAAAGGTTATAGGATAAAATATTAAAATATTTTACAATATGTAGATTTACACTATCTAAAATACTTAATATGTTAGGGGAAAAATTCATGAGTCATTTGATTAAAAGAAGGTTGCCTTTATATACTACCTTTTATGCCACTTCCACTTACTTGACCTTTGGTCTTTTATAACTAATATGAGCTTTAAGAGACCATTAATAAGGAATATCAATAGAATGATACGTGCATATTAATAAAGAGTAAGAGTTTATTTATTTGCAAAATAAATGAGAAAAAATGTCAAAAAAAGGAGAAAAAAAATAGGAATGAAGGCCATAGAGAGATGCCACATCATCCTTGTCTTGTTTCTCCTTTATGTATATACTAGTCTAGGGTACGTGCACTGCACGTGTATCAAACATTAATTGAGAATAAATATATTTAAAAATAAATTATTATGTGTAAGTTATATTATTAAATACAGGGTTACAAGACTTAGTATAATAGACCCTTATGGTTAGGTTATTCCTCGGACCATGTGCATAGCGAGGGTTTTCGTGCGCTGGGTTGTTTTTATTTGTTGTTCTATTAAGCCTTGATATAACTGTTAAAGTTATTGCAAGGGAGTCAAGTTATGAAAATAGCCTCTTGCAGAAATGTAAGGTAAGATGAGTATAATAGACCCTTATGATCGTGTCTTTTTCAGGACCCCCACGGATAGTGGGAGCTTTAGTACACTAACTATAAAAAATAAAAAAGAGATTCAATTGTTTACACGTATGAAGATAAAATTTTGTATTCATTTTAAGATCCGAGATGTATTCGATTTTATATTCATCACAAAATTGTTGTTAGTTTATTTTATTTTTAAACTAAATTACTTGTTTAAATTTATCCAGTACTATTTTGTTTTTTTACAAGCTGAGATGGTCTGAATTAATGACAACAATAGCTTAGACACTGTAAATAGTATTAAGCCATGATACTTATTTTCTAATTCTAAAAACACTATTTTTCAATGGAGAGATATTTTTATTGTCGGATTCTATATTTTTATCAAAATTGTGGACGTTTTAGATGATTATAATTATGTATAATTTAAACACGTGAGTGGACAGGAAATAAATTATTAATGCATAAAGTTATTTTGCATGTGTGTTACACATGTATTTGGCTTATTTAATTAAATGATAAGTTTGACACGAATTTATAAAATAAATTATGTCAAAATAAACTGCAAATCACAAAACAAATAAACAGAAGTAATTTTATTTATCAAGATTGTGAGTATAACTTTGTAGTGTTCTATTAAGTCGTTTGTTCCTGAATTCTTTTCGTAATTCGAGAACATATGATGATTTAGACCTCCTTATGATGTATTTGATTGCCAAGAATGTTATGTATCGCTTTAATATATCGAGTTGATCTTGAGGATGATCAAATTTGTGGAGGTCCCAAAAGTTTTTTTGATAACCATGATGTCCGAGCCATTTTACCACGTACATTGACTAATTTCACGAGGTGCTTGTAACTCGATCTGGTGAAATTTGAACGTGAAACGTTATAATTCTTAAACCACTTTATTCATTATTTAGCCATATCCTTAGGTGTGGAGACTACACAGTCTTCCGATAAAATTGTGTAGTCGACTTATATTTTCAAAAAAAACAAACATAATTTGACAAGATTTTATAGAAGGCAACTGATACATTTCTACCATAAAACATCAATTCTACATTTGTAACAAAGTTGTCACGCGTCAAATCTTATTGGGGCAGACAGACACCTGTAGCCGTAAAGGCCCGAAAGAACCAATCCATAAACTTGTACTTCTCATGCATGTAACTATGACAACCAAAGGTTCTGACAAACATGACATTATGCATCATTGAGAATAACTACGTAGGCAAGCAAAAAATTATATATACAACACTTGACCGTTGGGGAGACCCCATCTAAAAGACAAAACACTACCATGTTTAACTTTACATTAGTCTACAAAGCCGCTAAAAGATATATAGACTTAGTTAGGGTCGGGACAAACCCCCGCCCTACTCTTGACTACTGCATAATATCAAAATATATGAAACACACTTGAAAAGCCCCGAATCAATCTGGAGCTCACCAATGGTCACTGAATAGCCTGTGCTCCTACTAGCGAGGTGTATTAGCTGAAGCACCTGTGCCTGTAGCATGAAATACAGGTCCCCTGAGAGGGACGTCAGTATGAAAACATGTACTGAATATGTAAGGCTGAAGGTAACAACACATGATACAAGAGCTCAACAAAATTCAGATCCAAGTGTATAAGTAATACTAGTAGGCCACCTTTATATATACTTGTGGGACTATGTACATTGCATTATTTTCTTCTTTTTTAACCTTTCTTACTTCATAATCTTTGTAATCCATATAATGCAAATGACCAACTGATCAGTGGTAAATAGATAAATCGGGATCGGCCCATGCTAGGATTACGTCCCTGAGCTGCCACCCACATATAAACATTGAGATTGGTCCATGCTAGGCTTTTGCCCCTGAGCTGCCACCCACATATAAAGGTGTCGAGATCGTCCCATGCTAGGCTTATGCCCCTGAGCTGCCACTCGTTTTACAAATTACATTACTTAGTTTATTTAGCCTTTGAGATTGTTACTTTGGTGGTCATAATATTATGGTACCTTGAAACAATAATCTACTAATAAGAGACATATAAATGGGCACTTAATGCAATAACAATGAGGTTGGGAGCTGTTGGCACACAAATGAAGTGTTTAGGAGCTGAAAATAACACATGGGTCTTATTTGAGTAAATGGAGAACTACTAAAGTTTTCTAGTGAAAATAGGCATGCAGGCTTACCAATAAGCATGTATTGAGGTGTTTTAACATGTTAGAGAGTGAAAACAAGGTCATTGGCTACATGGGATATACTACACTTCTATTTTGTATCACTTGTTTATAGGATAACCTTGGAAGCTTATTTGATGAAACAAATATTCAATTTCATGCCAAAGAGTACAAAATCGAGTAGGCCTTACATACCTGGTTATATAACGCCGAAATTAGCCAAACTTGACTTCCAGCCTTTTAGATTACTTATCTACAATAGAATACATGGTAAACTAATATTAGCAACCAACCGACACATTTGGGCTATTTGACTTCACCAAAAATAGTAATCGGGCAGTAAGCCCTTAATATATCAATCAAGGGTATTATTTTAATCCTTTTCTCCTTGAATTACACCCACATACCATACATTTTCTTATAAGATTCACCGAAACCACCTTGGCTTCATTACACTCTCCAAACAATACACAAAATAGATTGGGCAGTAACCAAAAATAATAATTAGTTCGGTGGTGTACCGCCACACCTTTCTTCTACATTTCAATTTGAACTAGTCACATTTTTCTCCAATATCAACCTGGCAGCCTATAACATGTACCTACAAAACAGTCCACAAAACAGCCCCAAATTTCTTTTATTGTAGCAATCTATTATTGAACTCATCATCTCTTGAGTTCTCAATATCAACACATCCATAACCCTCTCTCAAATTCATATATAAGGAGAACAACATGGAGCAGTCACCTTACCTCAATTCTGCAACTTATTCTTTTAATTTGAACTCCTCAAGAACTTCAACTTTCACTTTCCTTCATATTTTAAACCAACGAAGAAAAAAGATCTCTTAATAACAAAGAAAAAAAGTGAGCAAGTAGCTTGTTTTATATTCTGCCGTGAATTAATAATTAAGCACTTATAGCATGTTTTTCTAATATTTCATGAGATAATTAAGCTAAATCATAAGTGTTTTCACTTATCTTGGACTGCAAAGGTTGGGGTTTCTCCAAGAACCCTAAAAGGAAATATAGGGCTGCTCCTAGTTTCTTTAAAGAAAGTAGAGAGATTTTGTGAAATATAACCTCTTTGTGACTTAGGAATCAGTGAAAATGACCAGCAACTTGGCCTTATAAAGGCCCTATTTTTGTCCATCCACTTAGCTACATTTTGGACCCCAAATTTGATCAAATTGGTCCAAGTAGGTGATGAACCTACTTAAGGAGTTCAAGCCGCTCAAAATGTCAAAGTAGGTGATGCACCTACTTGCTTAATTTCTTAGTTGGGCTCAATTATATTTGGGCCTTGGCAGATTTGTGAGTTGGGCCATTTATCCATTTTCTTCCTCTTTTATTCAATTTGGGCCTAAATGAGTACATTAGTATAGATCCAAATCTAGTCCATAGCCATAGGTCCATTAATTTGGTCATGACTCACTTACTAGCTTAATTAAGTCAAGCAAGCACCTCAATATTCCATTCCATTTCCAGATCCTAATCCCTTTAATCTAACTTACAACTTGTACACACTCGGTCACTTTAAACTTTAGATGCAAATACCGGCTTACGATTTCAAGTTAAATAGTTGTATCGATGTTAACTTGATCGCGTCACATTAAAATGTATGGGCAGTATATAGAACTCCATCTACACTATCAATACTTGCATAATAAATCTCATCTATTTCCTATATCACAAGGCTATACCAAGTTCCATATAAATAGAACAAGTGCATGCATAATACGAGGTGTTAAAAAAGTACCCTCATACATCTTTATAGTGGAATTTTTAAAATCAAAAGAGGAGCATGATGCAGTCATACTCAAAAGATTATAATGAAATTTTAGTAACAATGCACTAAATTCCAGTAACTATGCGCATATGCAAAAAGAAAGAGTATCATAGTCAAGTGTTTGTCAACAAAATCTTGAGGGTCAAAACATGTCAATCTTGAGATTTATTTATTTATTAGGCTGCATTTTTTTTTTAAGATTTAGACGTCTGAATCTGAATGCACATCTGAATGATTAAGATATTGTCTCTAGATCTGAAAATTGAATGATTAAGATTGTTTGTTTTTTAAGATCTGAATGTGCAAAAAAATTTTATTTGTGTATATAATAAAATAAAAAATACCATTAAAATAAAAAAATAATTATATATCAGAAAATTATGTAGTTTAATACAACTAAATTATTATTTGATTGAAAAAAATATTTATGTTTGTTAGTGATGGTGGAGTTGGTTTATAATGGTGGTTGCGGTGGCAATGGTTGATGTTAGTGATTAGTATTGTTATTGGTGATAGTTGTGATAGTTGGTATTTTAGTGACTATTGTGATGGTAGTGGTTGATAGTGGTGGTGGTGGTGTGATGTGACGTTGCTTGATGTTAGTAGTTAGAGGTGTTGATTGTGATAGCTGAAAAATGAATGCATGATAGTTAACGATGTATTGGTGTTAGTTGGAGATGTTGTTAGTTGTGATGGTGGAGATGGTTATTAGTAGAGATAAGCTACAACGATGATGGTGATTGAAGTGATGGTAGAAGTGGCGTTACTAGTGATGATACAAGTATGGTCATGATCATGACACTTTTGAGTATTTTTGAAGACTAGTCACTAAAGGGCTCTTTTGTCATTTCTCTATTATTTGTAATGTTGTATAAATAGAACCTTGTAGGGTTTATTTCCTTAGTTTATGTTTGAGATTGTAATAACACTCCTCTTGTGAGAGAGAGCTCCAAAACTGAAATTAGGGCATATCATAAGGGTGGATTCTCTTGTGTGTTGCAAAGCTTGATACCTTGGTGCTTGAGAGGTGGACGCCCTGTTGTGTCATTGTACGAGTTTGGTGCATGTCATGTGTGGTGTTAAGGGTCCAAGAGTTACCATTCTTGGGTTCTTAAGATTACAACTTCATTGTGTCTAACTATCTATCTTTATTTTTTGTTCTAGTTTCGGGTTTCCTTGTATTGTTGTAAAACCCGTAGGATCTAGTGGTTGTAGCCTTGTTGTTCTTTATTATATTGTGATAATATAACTTGTTGGTTGTCTGTTTTGAGCTGTTAACACTCGTTGTTCCCTCTATTCTTGTTATAAGTAGTGAATCCGTGAGTGGTCACCAAAATAGTCTCGGGTTTCCTCAACTTGTGGACTATTTTGGTGTATGTTTTTTTATGTTGTTGGTCATCCTTGTATCATTTGGTATCAAAGAAAGGTTTGATTTTGTTCCAGCAAAATCAATCTTGGGATTTTTATCTTGAAAAAAAAAAACAAAAGAAAAAAAATTACTGTTCACATTTTTAGGGTTTTTCAAAAAACTTAAATTTTGTGTGTTTTGTATGTTTCTAGTGTTATATCCTTGTTCCCTAACACTATTAGAGTCTAGAAATTGCATATTACAACAAAAAAGAAGTATCAAAATCGAAAATCCCCCCAAAAATACTAAACCCGTTTTTGACCCTAGGTCAAATTTTGAGTTTTGATTTTGTGTTTTTTCTTGTATTTCTAGTGTTAGATTTGTGTTCTCTAACACTATAGGAGTATAGGGTTCGAATTTGAGCTAAATTGGAGGTTATTTGAGGCATCCATCATTGTTACATTTGAGTTTGATAGAACTTGAAGGTGGGATCTCATTGTGGGAGGTTGTTTTGAACTCACTTGAAGGGTTAATTTTTGGTATTACCACAATGGAACCCGAGGCTTTAAATGCTCATACAATGGACAATAATGCCATCAATATCATTTTGGCTTGCCTTGAAACTATGTCCCGAGATGTGGCTAGGTTGAATATGGGTCTTGAGAAATTAGATACGGATGTGACATCAATGCGTGGGAGATTAGAACGTATGGAAAGCCAAAGGAGTCGACCTTCTACCCCTCAAAACATTTCCCCAACTAATACTCCCGAGACCTTGCACCAAATGCTATATCCACCAATTGCCACAAATCAAACCAATCTTTACTCTCAAAACTGAGAACAAGATAGACCAAGCCATCCTCTACCCCACTACGTCCAACAAGAAGGGCTTGGAACCCAAATACCACCAGCAAACTCGAACCCTCCCATCTTAACTCTACTTGACCAAAGACCTCACTATCTAAATCCAATCCCTCCACTAGAAGCTTCACTTAACCCAAATAGACCCATCCATGTTAAGGGCTATGGTAGGGAAGGACAACATGATGGTTATGGGCCGTATGATGATGTTTACTTGAAGGAAGAAAGAATGAGGGGTAGACATGAAGAGTTAGACCGAGAGGTGAAAGATGGCCACCTAAACCGAGATGTAGGTCCCAATTCCATCAAAGTGAGCCTTCCCGTTTTCAAAGGTGAGAGTGATCCTGAAGCCTACCTTGCATGGGAGTCATCTTGTGACAAGATCTTCCAACTTAATGATCTCACCGAAGAAAAGAAAAGTTGCTATGCTATAGCTCACTTCGAAGGGTATGCTAATACATGGTGGGAGTATGTTAAACGGTTTGGGAACGATATGATTTGGGGACAACCTCCTCCTTGGTTTCAGTTGAAGAACCTTATGCGGCAAAGGTACTTGCCCGAGACTTATAGGCATGAGCTCCTTGTCAAATTGTACAATTTGAGGCAAGGGAGCAAGAGTGTCACGCCTTACTACTAAGGGTGTCAAGTGGGCCGGGTCTGGCCCGACTAAATAACCCAGCCCGATAAGCCCTAGGGCTTTAGGGTTTCGGGTCTCAGGACGGTTATTTTTTTAAAATGGGCCCGGCTAACTCGGCCCGGACCAAGCCCGGTCCAGACTCACCGGTTAACCTTTTTTCTTTAAAAAAAAATTTGGGATTTTGGGCCAAACTAGCCGTTGGCCCAACGGCTATATAGCCGTTTTTGGGTCCAAACGGCTAGTTTGGGCCCATTTATTAAAAAAAAATTTAAACTTTAAAACATATTTTTTAATCCCAAAAAAAATTCTATAAATACCCTACAACTTCAAATCATTTTCACACAATTTTCCACTCTCTCAAATCTCATTCTCTCTCAAATCTCAATTCTCAATACTCAAATATTCAATATATTTAATTTCTTAAAGTGTTCACTTTAATTTTTTAATTTTTCGTTTACAAAGTACGAGTGGAAGTTTCTAAAGTCGCAACCTTTGGATACTTCCAAAATTTCGTATTTTCGTTCCGTCTTTTACGTTTAATTTTTATTTATTGTATTAATTGTTTAATATTTAATTTTATTATATTTGTGTATTTTGAATATTTTTAGTTTAATTTAATTTATATTATGGATAAATTAAGAAACCTTGCTACTAAAGGTGTTAAAATTTGTTGTCCCGGAAGCGGTAGTGGTAGTAAAAAGTGAATTACTAGCGGTAGAGGTAGTTCAAGTAGTAGATATACTCGTGTGCCTTCGCCTCCGGTACCGCTTGGTACACCTTTTGAGGAAGAAATAGGTGTAGGTGCTCACGATTATGTAGAAGCTCAGGAAAATTACGGTATAGAAGAAGAAAATCAAGTAGATACAGTTAATTTAGACGAAGATAATAAAAATATTGCTGAGACACCCGCAGTAGGAGATGCTAACGTTAGATCTGAATCGGTTAATCTCCCTCCCCATCCTCTCAGTGCCCCAAGACCTCATAAAAGAACTAGTGTTGCATGACAATTTTTTGAACGCATATAAGATATTGAGGTGCAATGCAATATTTGTCAACCAATATATAAGCATAGAAGTTGAGGCAAGCAAGGGGATACGGGTACGTTAATGAGACATATAGCTGAAGATCACAAAAGAGAGTTAAATTCGTCTTGCCGTTGGTTTTATTCAAAGAAATAATTATAGATCGAGAATTAGAGAATTTAAAGTTAAATGTCAAGAAAATGGACTTACACCGATTTTGATGCCTGAGGAAATTGATACTTGATGGAATTCTACGTATGAATTTTTAAAAACTTGTTATAAATATAGAATTCCTATTACACTAGCTTTTAACCAACATTGCGGTTCATTTGCTGATTCTGTTGATTGCATGCTACATAATTCTGATTGGGTTGTAATTA
>NC_061116.1:198134196-198135381 GCF_002878395.1 Capsicum annuum | reverse complement strand
TTTCTAAAAACTTGTTATAAATATAGAATTCCTATTACACTAGCTTTTAACCAACATTGTGGTTCATTTGCTGATTCTGTTGATTGCATGCTACATAATTCTGATTGGGTTGTAATTAATGATCTTGTTAAGTTTGTAGAAAAATTTTATGTAGCTACGGTTGAATTTTCCGGTGCTTATTATCCTACTGTTTGTAATATTTTGGCATATATAGCCGATATTTTTCGTTTGCTCAAAGAATATAAAAATAAAGAAGGCTATAAAGAAGCTGTTGGCGCCATGTTTACGAAATTTAAAAAATATTTTTTCCCGATTCTCCCTATTTACTTGGTTGGTGCTATGCTAAATCCGTGCATGAAATATAATAATATGTGCCACTTTAGTACTCATATTTATACTAATTTATAAATAAATATTGACCATGATTCTGAAAAAGTACAACCTGATTTGTGGACGGCTATGACTGATGCAAAGGATTACATAGAAAAATTATATAATCACTATGCTGATTTATTTGATTTAGCCGTACCTACAAATATCACTTTAACTGTCGCTCCTCATCCTCCCGAGGAGCCATCATCTTCTAAAAGGCCGGTACCTAGTGGTTTTTCTGATTCATTTTATGATTTAAATTGTTGGAACAGTATTGATGAGAGAACTTACACATCAACTTATCGGGAAGAGCTGAAATATTATCTTCGGACGGCACCAGAGGATCGCAGACGACAGATCAACACATTGGATTAGTGAAGGAGTAATGAAACACAATATCTTGTGCTTTTAAGATTAGCTAGAGATATCTTGAATGTTCCAATGTCAACCGTTGCATCAGAGAGCGCCTTTAGTCTGGGACGACAACAGCTTAGAGACAACCGACACTTATTGGGAAGCAATGCAATGAATGTTATAGTTTACCTCAGAGATTGGATTAGAGAGGAAAGAAGAAACCAAGGAATGGAATCGGAGCCGAGCGACGAGCTGAAACTTGAAGAAATTATGACTTCACGGGAGAACTCAGCAGAATCAAGTCCAATGCATGGGTTTGCCTCCGTTGACTTCAACTATCCTATGCAAGTTCCCGTTAATATTAACATGAATGAGTTGGAAAAAATGATGCATAATTTGTAGATTTTTCATTCATGTAAATTATAAATTTTGGATCATTTTGCAATCAATGAATTTGGG
>NC_061116.1:198101012-198131196 GCF_002878395.1 Capsicum annuum | reverse complement strand
GTTGATATATAGTAGATCACCCAGATCATTATGTAAAAGGAGTTATGATTGTTTAAAGTTGTAGAAAAAATACGCCAGGCCTCAGTACTTTTTCCTGCATGTTTTACTGTTCACTACTATTCACGGTTCGATCGGAATGTTCATAACTTGTCGCTCGGGTGTCCGTTTTGGATGATCCACATATCGTTGGAAAGATTATTCGATACTCTACACAATGGTGGGTCATAATATAAGACATTCCGCACGAAAAATTTATAATTCATTCTAGAAGATAGAACCCAACACGTTTATGCACAAAATTTCAACGAAAAAATTTCCCGAGGTATTACATCATCCCCCCCTTGGAAAGATTCGTCCTCGAATGACGCTAGACATGCCAAGATTAGATAGGGAATAGAGCATACAACTGAAACCATTCGTTAGACACATCACCACATCGTTTCTCACTCCGAATGCAACATAGAATGCATAAATTCAAGAAACTACAGCTGAACACATAATAAATGACGGCTGAACTGCTGCAACTTTTATCAAAAGTGCATGATTTAGAAAAGAACAGTACCTTCGGCTTGATCGGAGTTCACGGAAAATAGGTGCGGGTACTTGGATCACATATCCGCCTCAGCTTCCCAAGTTGCACCCTCAACAGATTGGTTTCGCCACAACACCTTGACCAAGGGAACTTCTTTGTTCCTTAGTTTTCGGACACTGAAATCAAGAATCTCAACAGGAATCTCATTAAAAGAAAGATTTTCTTGAATGTCAGCACTCACAAAGGAATCCACTACCACAACATCGCTAATATGCTTTCTAAGCATGGAGACATGGAATATTGGATGAACAGAGGACAACTCGGAAGGCAACTCGACCTCATAAGCTACCTTACCAACACAGCTAAGAATTTTGTAAGTACCAACATAATGGGGACTAAGCTTCCCCTTCTTTCCGAATTTCTTCACCCCCTTCATGGGTGAAATTTTCAGATACACTAGGTCACCAACTTCAAACTCAAGGTCTCTCCTTCTAACATCCGCATATGACTTCTGGCGACTCTGAGCAGTTTTTAACCTTTCCCTAATCAACTTAAATTTTTCCATAGCCTCAAATATCGAATCAGGACCATTCACAGCCGCTTCACCCACCTCGAACCAACCTATGGGTGATCTACACTTTCTCCCATATAAGGCTTCAAATGGAGCCATGCCAATACTAGAGTGGAAACTATTATTGTAAGCAAACTCTATCAACGGTAAGTGATCATCCCAACTTCCCTTAAAATCAAGTGCACAAGCTCTCAACATATCCTCTAAGGTCTGGATGGTTTGCTCAGCCTGACCATCGGTCTGCGGATGAAAAGAAGAACTCAAAAGCACTTGGGTACCAAGACCCTTCTGAAAAGCTTTCCAAAATTGCAAAGTGAACTGAGTACCCCTATCTGAAATGATAGACAAAGGAACTCCATGCAGTCTGACTAGCTCTCGAATATACAATCTAGCGTAATCCTCAATAGTATATGAAGTATGAACAGGCAAGAAATGAGCAGACTTAGTCAACCTATCAACCACAACCCAAATGGAATCATGGTGGAATCGGGAAGGAGGTAAACCAATCACGAAGTCCATAGTTATCTCTTCCTACTTCCAGGTGGGAATACTAAACTCTTGCATCATACCACCAGGTCTTTGTGTTCAACCTTAACCTGTTGGCATGTTGCACATTTAGCTACAAACGCTGCAATATCTTTCTTCATGCCACTCCACCAATAGATTTTTCGCAAGTCTCGATACATTTTGGTGGCACCAGGATGAATAGAATATCACGCCCCGTGTGCTTAATCCATAATCCTCTATCTCAGATCATCAATATTCGGGACACACAATCTATCCTGCAATCTCAACACACCATCTTTCCCTTGGGAGAAAATCTCTACTTTTTGGTGCTTAACTGACTCCTTCAGTCTGACTAAACTAGCATCTAAGTATTGCTTTTCCTTCACTTCCGATACCAAGAAGGATTCGAAACTACTCTGAACCCCTATACTACATTCAGTAGAGTCAAACAACCTAACCCCCAATCTAGCCAAACGATGTACATCACGATCCAAATCTTTCTTACCTTCTATCACATGCGAAACACTACCCATGGACACTCTACTTAGGGCATCCACCACAATATTGGCCTTGATCGGATGGTACAACACACTCATATCATAGTCCTTTAATAATTCTAACCATCGTCTCTGCCTAAGATTCAATTCTCTCAGGGTAAACACATACTGTAGACTCTTATGATCAGTGAAAACATCAACATGGATACCATACAAATAGTGTCTCCAGATTTTCAAAGCAAACACAACAGCAACCAACTCAAGGTCATGGGTTGGGTAATTTTTTTCATGGGGTTTCAACTGTCTAGAAGCATAAGCTATCACCTTACCCTTCTGCATCAATACGCAACCCAACCCAACTCTCAAAGCATCATAGTACACCACAAAACCATCAACACCATCAGGCAAAGTCAAATTAGGGGCTGAAGTGAGTCGAGTCTTCAACTCTTGAAAACTCTTCTCACAAGATTCGGACCACAAGAACTTCACTTTTTTTTGGGTCAACCGAGTCATAGGAGACGATATAGAGGAGAAACCCTCAGCAAAACGACGGTAATAGCCAGCTAAACCCAAGAAACTTCGGATATCAGTCGGAGAAATAGGTCTAGGTCAATTTCTAACAGCTTCGGTCTTTTGGGGATCAACTCTAATACCCTCGGAAGAAATGATATGACCCAAAAAAGCAACTGACCTTAGCCAAAACTCACACTTACTAAACTTGGCAAACAACTTGTGATCTCTAAGGGTTTGCAAGACAGTTCAGAGATGATCAGAATGTTCATCCTCACTACGGGAGTACACCAGTATATCATCTATAAACACTATGACAACCATATCCAGATATGGTCTGAAAACTCGATTCATGAGGTCCATGAAAGCTGCTGGGGAATTAGTTAACCCGAAAGACATAACAAGAAACTCAAAATGGCCATAACGAGTTTAAAAAGCGGTTTTCGGGATGTCACACTCCCTAACTTTGAGTTGATGATAGCCGAAATGAAGGTCTATCTTTGAGAAATAACTTGCACCTTGCAATTGGTCAAACAAATCATCTATTCTCGGAAGGGGGTACTTATTTTTTATGGTGACTTATTCAAATGAAAATGGTATATGAACTTCTCAAGCATAGGTTTATGTATGAAAACAAAGGTAAGATGGATGAGGTGTGGATAAATTACTATGGCTGGCCTATTTGTTTTGGTTGGAAGGAGTTTGCCATAGCTACTGGACTAAAATGTTATCCTCCTTCTCAAGTTATTCCTATTCTGACCTAAAAAAAGCACCCCGCACACCCAAAAAAGGCAAAGGTAAGTCGTGTGATCGTGATGACCTAGTGTCCATTATTGGTCCGAGCTTCAACAATAAAAATTTGATAGAAGCGTTGAAAGGTAAAGGACTTTTAAAGAAGCACAAGTAGTCATTGTGCTTGGTTTGGTTTGTACATAATATTCTTTGGGCGAGAGACGTTAACATCAACATAAGTGTTGGTTTAATAAATCTCTCCGAGTATCTTGAGGTGTTTAACAGCTATCCTTGGGATTATGAAATCTTTAAAATGACTGTCAAATATTTGTTGACTCCGTTAGCGCCAAAGATAGTCAACTTATAAGGCTTTCCATGGGCTTTCATGGTAAATGTTTCTTTCTTTTATTATGATATCATTCATTTTTCGCTCAATAATGGTTTTGATTTATTTGCGTTATTTTATAGGCTTGGGCATTTGAAGCCATTCCTTATTTGAGGCAACAAGTGAACTATTAGGAAGAAGTTTCCTGTCCCAAAATCTTGACATGGTTGGCGGTCAAAACAGATAAAAATGCAAAATTTCTTGATATCTTCAACCCCTCGAAGGATGCAGTAAGTATAATTATAATTAAGTTTTTATTTTAATTAATAATTTTTTTGAATGATCTAATCATCATTCTAATATATGTAATGATTTATGTTAGATTGTGCATCCTTTGCTAGTTTTGACCAATCTAGAGTTGAAGATGCCATTTTTCTTACTTACTTTATCGGACCCTAAGGTCATCAACAGAATGAAAATGAAATTGTTTGGAGCAACAGCCATTACAAAAAAAATAATTTTAGAGGATGGGCTTGTTGTTGTTAATGGTCTTAGTGGTGATGGAGATGTGGTGGTGGTAGTGGTGCTGCTGTTGATGCTAATGATGCTCCTCTTACAGTATTTAAAATGAACCATTATGAGTATGATTATACTGGTTATATAGATTTTGACTCTCCCAGCGAATGTTCTGCATGCAAATGTCAAGACTGCAGGGCGAAACATGATGTAGTGATTAATGCTATTAATGCATTAACTGCTTCTTTAAAGGAATTGACATCTAAGAGGGGTGTCATTCCATTAAAGAGGATTTAATTTCTATCTACTCCATTAGAGATTAAGACTAAAAGGAGAAGGAAAGTGATTTCCAAGGCATTATCAAGCATCCAACAAAATGAAATTGCAACTCCTTTGTCTGTGTGTTGCACTGAGCAATGTATAATGTCCAAAGGAGAGCAGTATGACCTGAAGAAGGTGCATATATATGTCTTCCAACTAACAAATAGACACATTTCTGTTTCAATAGATGACACATCTGCTAAAAATTATCAAATAGATATATACATCTGTTGTAACAGTTGACTAACTTGTTGCACCAGATAAAGTATCTATTGCGACATATGTCTCGTTTGTTTTAGAAAATCAAACAGCTCTTCGTACTGCTTTTATTTGTACCAACAGATGACCTATGTGCTTCAACAGATGATTCATATATCACAACAGATGGTTCATCCGTTGGAAATTATCATACAAGTCTTTTTCATGTTGAAATTTGTCCCAACAATTTATTCATTATTGTAACAAAAATATAATCTATTTGGGATAATTTAAAATAGGAGAAAGACCTGTTTGCTTTGCTAGAACAGATGAGTTATCCTTTTATGTTTTGTTGTATCTCTGTGATTAGCATTGAGCAATTCTGGCTTTCCAGGTGGATGTAGAAGCTACTGCTGAACAACATTGACAACATGCTACTCTACTCTTTTTATGGAAATACAAAAAACAAAAAGCGCAAAAACCATACATAAGCGACAATAAAGATCCACGACGAGCAAAGTCGAATTCCATAGCACCGGATGAAGAACAACTTGAACTTATCCATATTGAGTAGATCCTTATAGCTTGAGTCTGTCAAAGTAATAACCTCACCCCTCCTTAGAAATTCTTGGCATTAATACTTAAATTGTTGAGATCTACACCCACAATAATTTTTTTACATTTCATTTATTCGTTGATTTATTTCAGCTAATTTCTTAAGGCTTTGATTTATTTTATTTTGTCTATGAATTTTATATTTCCTCAGTTTTAAACTTATTAATTGAAATGGAATACTAGATTCAAATAGTACAACTGATAATGTATCTGTTGCAATAGACAGCACATCTATTGGAAAATATCGAACAAATTTAGACATATGTTGGAACAGGTAGCTAATTTGTTGAAGTTTATTAAACAAATCTTCCCACTGTTGCAATAGATAGACTTAGATAAAAACACCAGCATAATGCAACAGATGACCAACCTATTGCAACAGATAAACTATATGTCAGAACAGGTAGAATATCTCTTACAACGGATGGAGAATCTGTTGCATTATAAATATTCAACTTTCATAGGACATAAAAATTTTCACTACATGTAAAAAAAGTGAAAGTGAATTGAAATAAAAAAGGCGGAACCCATCGACAGTGTTCAGTTCAAACACCTAAAATAAAATAGGCATCAAGTAGACAATTTTTATTTTAAACACGTAAAATAAAATAGACATCAAATGTGTCAAGTTGACAGTTTTTGCTGACTTGGCGTCTGATTTGGCCACCAACGGTCATTCTCCCCCAATGTCTTACATATTCATCTTCTTCCTAAAATTTAACCCTAAATTTCCAAATCTTCTTCTTTATCTTTATTTTTTTTATATCTAAATTCTTCAAATAATTTGCATTTGGTCTTTCTTTTCTTCATCTTTTTTTCATTTTTTTAACGAAGCTTGACAATGTCCAGCGCATCTTCCACTGTTTTGTGTGATAACAATTTTTGATATTGTAAGTGCAGTCATGAAGCTCTATTTAAGACTTCTTGTACTCAGTAAAATTCAGGTCGTAGGTTTTTTACTTGTAAGATTTCAAAGATAATATTTTTTTATTTAATTAGTTGATTAATTATTTACTTGTAATTACTTTGTAATTGTGTTCTTGTTATTATAGAAATTAGGTGGATGCGATTACTTTGATTGGTATGAATAACGACCCCCTTCATAAGAAAATCGTGTAATCTGGGGTTTGTTGAACAAAGTCAAGGCTTCTAAAGAGAAATAAAATCGAGCAAGAAGATACTACATTGTTGCCACTATTTCTACTGGTTTGGTGCTGTTGGGCACATGGATATTCAAGCCTAATTGCTGAAATTTTCATAGTGGTGTATTTACTACTGGTTTGGTGTTGTCGACCACATGAGTATTCAAGCGTAATTATTGCAAAATATCTAACAGATTTAGGCATATATTGTAAAATTTAGGTCATCTGTTGAAAATTATCAAACAAGTTTTCCCACTGTTGCAACAGGTTAGATTTATATTAGATAGAAATAACATTGGCATAATGCAACAGATGACCAATCTATTGCAACTGATAAACTATCTGCCAAAACAGATAGAATATATTTCACAACAGATTGACAATCTATTGCATTATAAAAAACTCAACTTTCATCAGAAAAAAATTATTGCCACTACACGTACATGTAATTTAAAGTAAAGTAAAGTGTGACTTGAAATAAAAAATTATTATTTCACAGGCTCTTCTATATACACAGGATCCAAGCATCCAGTAGTACCCCATAAGCCCAGACCTCTTGTAGGTTTGCCACAATATTATCGCACAGGAAGGTCATTGGCTCGGTCATTTCTGTGCTGGTTAGCAAACATTTCATGTGTGCAAGAGCAAGCGAGCCGCATGCGTAACCGGTATCATTTTTTGAAAGGGTCATGCCGTTGTTTCGACCTTCAAAATCCCATGATTTCTTCAACAACACTTTCTTTGGAAAATGATTTATCAGTTTACTGTCCCTCAACAAGATGGGCAACAACTCCATCAGTGGCTGCACGAGGAGAAAAAGGTTGACCTCGTCGACGGCAGGTTCGTTGTAGTTATAAACTTTGATCTTTCCCTCCTCGAGTAGTATCTCAGCAACCCGATAATTTATATTGTTCACGCTAATGACTGCAAGAATCCTCTTTGCCTCGGTCCAGCTCTTGCCGTGCGGATTTGGCCTCTCCACTCTAACATATTTTATCATTTCTTCTTTATTCAAGTCTAATGTAAAACCTAAGAAATCAAGTCCTGCACCACAGGACAATGCATCAGAATTGAGTTGATCGTACTTATACTTGAGCTTCTTGCAGAATTTGAGGTCTATTATCCTATCGGCAGCGTCATAATCTTCCGGGTATGTTAATTGCCTTTTTCTCATGAGGTAGAGAATTTTGGCAATATGTTGTGATATAAGAAGTCAATTTTTAAATAGGTTAGTAATTGTAAAGATGGTCCATCTGTTGCATAGGGTTCTCTAAATTAATAATCCAATGCAACTTATGCAACAGATGGATAGTAAGTTACAACAGAACCACTACCAGGTTCACCAGAATACCCAGCTGTTACAACAGATTTCACATTTGTTGCATAACTTCTCATTCATGGGGTAGATTAGAAGGCTAGGTTAGGAAAAGTAAACTTGCCTTGTCCTCGTACCACATATGCATATCTGTCATAGTTTGGAAGTCTTGGGGGGAAAACAGAGGCCTGGGGTAATCTAGTGCACTTGGCTTGACATTCTTGTCCTGTCATAGATCCCTCTTCTCTTCGACGCCAAGTTTTTCTTATTTTTCCACCTTATTAAATGGCCCCTGAACTTCAATAGCTTTTGGAGAGGGAGGAGTCGTAATTATTTTTGATTTCTGACCGAATAATACGTGGTTATTTCTCCTTTCTTCCTCCTAACCAATACTGTAGGAGTGTATAGCTCCCTCACCTTCTTGGATGGTATGACACCTCTCTTGGATTTGAATTACTTGACAGCTCTAGAGATAGCATCTACTTTTTCAAAGAGTTTATCCTGACTATCCTTGTACTCATTGCATTTGCAATGAGAACACGAGGGTGAAGAGGGGTGGGAGAGACCTGTGTAAGGGTAATCAATATGCTCATTATCACAAGTGGTAGCAGGATCAGCATGCTTGCCACCAATACCAACAAATCCTCCAGAAGAAGCACCCGAATCTACCTTAGTAGGTTGGTTATGAAGACCCTTAACATTAGGCTGACCTCGCCTAACTACTACTCTTCTTATGGCTGTTGCTCCAGCCAATTCCTTTTTTATTAAATCCACCGTTAGATTTGCTATAATATCAACATGACCTGGAGTAATATAAGAAGTCATCAACGACTCCTCCTCAGTAGGCACGATCCATGGATGCACAACCTAGAAGAAAAAGATAGATACATTTAAATCATATAGTATAATATTTTTCATAGTTGGGTTAAATTTTAACACAGTCAACTTCTGCAACAGATTAACAATATGTTACATCAGATTACCAATCTGTTGCATATTTTGCAGTAGATGGTTAAAATACGTTTGAATCAGGTTTAGAGAACCAGAGCAATACATGGATAATCTGATACAAAATATCAATCATATGTCATAACAAATTACCAATCTGTTGCACCAGTTGCACAATATGGGTAATCAGTTGGGTTACATGTTATGCAATAGATAATCTGTATATGTATTAACATTATATTAGATCAGATTACATATCTGTTGCATAATTTATAGTAGATGGTTAATCTGTTAGGAGTTGGGTTCAGAGAACCAAAGCAACAAATGAGTAATTTGATATAAGATATCAATTATTTGTCGCAACAGATTATCAATCTATTACACCGGTTGACACAGGATGGGTAATCGGTTACAACAGATGTCCCATCTGGTGCATCAGATATAACATCTGTTGCACCAGATATAACATCTATTTAATATCTTTTATTTCATTAAGTAAAATAACTTTACTTGAAGAAGACGTACTACATCATCCAGAGGGTTAAAGAGACCAACCTCCTTAATTTTTGTGTTGCTCTTTGCAGCCAACCACCTAAATATCCTTGGATGAGAAACCACATCCTGGTAATCCATTACCTGCTTTTGGAGGGGAGGAATAACTTCAAATGTCTAAGCCTAAAAAATGTAAACAGGAAGCACGCAAAAAAAGTCATAATAACTATATTCAATATAACTTAATGGATGAGTTAAAATAGTTATTAATTTTACCATGAAAGCCTAAGGAAAGTCATATAATGTGGTCGTCCCTGAGGATAGCCTTGTCAGTAAATATTGGACAGTCAAGTAGAAGCTGTCATATCCCCAGGGATAATTGTTGAATTTATCAAAATCCTTAGCACGCACCAGCAAATCATCTTCTATGACCTTGTTGATGTCTCTTGCCAATATAACTAAATAGACAAACCAAACTAAGCATAATTTCTCCCTGTACTGCTTTGGTATGATTTTATCCATGAGATCTGTCAACAAATCTGATGCTTTGTAGCCCCGTCGAGCAATGTCAAACAACCCATCTATTTTTTCTTGCATTTTCTTGCCTTGGATCTTTTGTAGGGTGTTCCCTTGGCGATAGGTGGTTCTTTTGGATGATGGCATCTCAAGTCCGTCACTACGGAAAACTCTTGCAAGCCAAAACAAACCGGCATGCCACAGTAGGTTATCCAAATTTCATCCATCTTTTTGCCCCTCTTTTTTGAATCTTCATCATCCCCTACGTACTTGACCCTGCACTTGAGAAGACCATATACCATCCTCATATGGAGACGGGCAGGGGACTCAGGCAGCTCAAGAAAGCGTCCAAAACAACTCTTCTTAAAAAGTTCGTCTATGTTTTCGTCCTTCATAATTTTCCTAAAATAAATAAATTTACTCCCTATCTGACATTTAAGTACAATTTCACCAGTTAGTTTTTTTTCTACTTTTTGGTCATTTATCGGCGTCATAACTTGAAACTTATCAATACTAAAAGTTTTGGTCGGATCATGCTGGAATGTCGATATTAATTCACACCCCATTGATGATCCATTATCATCACGTTGATAATCATCCTCTTTCTCTTTCTTACTCTATAATTCCTCCTCTTTCTCACTTTTATTTTCTTCATTACCATCTACAAACCCTTGTCCACCTCCCTCAATGTTGTTTTCATATCTTTCTTCAGCTTCACTTTGTTTTCCTCACTGAGATTGTTCAGGAAGCTCCTCCGAATCCCTCTGTAATGTAGCCTTTTTTTGGGTGGTCAGACGTTGATGCACTTTCACTTTCTTTTCTTTTGGGAGACATGTTTTACCTACAAACAATAAAAAAACAAAAATTACATTACAATTGATGTATGAATAAATTTTAAAAAATACATTACAAATACCATCAATGATGAAACACCAACAATTACCACAAATACCACAAACCAATGCCACAAACACTACGAATACCGACACCACTAACAGCCACCACAAATACCACCAACTAATACCACCAACAGCCACCACCAGTGCCACTATGACGATGATGACAACCACCACTACCACAAATATAACAAACACCATTTAGTAACACCACGATAATCAATGGAACACTGCGATAGAAATTGGGATTTTTTTGAGTTCTTCCTATGATTTTACCATCAAAAGTCAAAATTGTAAATCCATTATCGAAGATAATACAACTAAAAGTTTTTTTTTCATCATTAACTTAAAAACCCTTATTTTTTAGAAAAAAATAACAAATGTAGAGCTCTTTTAGAACTCTGTTACCTACGAAGATAGAGAAAATGAATGATACAAGCAAGAATGAAATAAAAAATAATACCTATGTGGTCGAAAATGAGAAGAAAATTGATCTATTGTAAAGAGTAGAGCAATTTGTTGAGTAATTATTGAGTGAGAAAGAGAAAAAAGCGAGAACACGAGATTTGAAATGATAAAACGTTTTTCTCGCAAATGGATGATTTGTATGGGTTGATTTGTATTTTGGAAAAGAATGAAAAGTTTTAAAAATGTTAATTTGATTTGAATTTATCTTAATTATTTTTTAATATTATAAAAGATATGCATAATTTTTAACCCTCTCATCATGAAATTGCCAAAAGACTTAGTTGAAGTTGTAGTTGATCCTATGAACTCACTCGTGGTGCTAGATTAATCAATTTAGGTATATGAATCAATTAAAATTGTATAGAAACAAATATTCAACCTGTTGCATCAGTTGTAAATTATCAATCAAATTAAGTAATCTGTTGCGACAGATTACCTATGTGTTGTAAATAATCAAACAGATCATGTCATCTGTTGCAACAGATTACCCATATTTTGTAAATTATCAAATAGGCGCTGCTATCTGTTGTAGTTGAAACTATGAAAACTCACCCCTAGTTCTAGATTAATTAATTAAGGTATTAGTTGAACATATAAGGTGGTAAGAATTGGTTCAGCTTAGAGTGATCGATCGACGACTCTAGTCGGGAGGAACACAATACCATCTCATCATTCAATTACCAAATAATTCAATTGAAGTTGTAGTTAACCCTATGAGAATTCACCCCTGTTCCTAGATTAATCACTTAAGGTAGTAGCCTAACATGTGAAATCAATTAAAATTGTATAAAATAAATGTTCAACCTGTTGCAATAGATTAACCATCTGTTATAAGTTATCAAATAGATTAAGTCATTTGTTCCAACAAATTACTCATCTATTATAGATAATCAAATAGATCATGTCATCTGTTGTGATAGGTTACCCATCTGTTGTAAATTATCAAATAGGCAGTGCCATCTACTGTAGTTAACACTATGAGAAGTCACCCTTAGTGCTAGATTAATCAATTAAGGTATTAGTTGAACATATGAGGTAGCATGAATCGGTTCAGCTCAGAGTGATCAATCGACAACTCTGGTCGGGAGAAACGCAATACCGTCTCATTATGAAATTGCCAAAAGACTCAATTGCAGCTGTACTTGACCCTATGAGAACTCACCCCTGATTTTAGATTAATTAATTAAGGTATTAGTCTAATATATGAGGTAATAAGAATCAGTTTAGCTCAAAGTGATCGATCAATGACTCTGTTCAGGAGGAACTCAATACCATCTTATAATTCAATTTCCAAAAGACTCAATTGAAGTTGTTGTTGAACCTATGAGAATTGTAATACCCCGATTGTTCCTTGAGTCTAAATCCATCTTCTGAGTATATAGAAATGACTTCCAAAGTGAATGATGATAGAAACATATAAAATTTCTCTAATTTTTACTTTTTTTCCTGTAGAGCATTGAATAAGATTTCCATTGATGCCAATTTCATCAAAATCTGACATCGGATGGGGGAGTTATGACCGTTTTACTAAATAATATCGAAATTGCCCAGGCCTGACGGTGGACCTGACAGACCGCCATGTCCTTGGTGGACCTTCAAGTGTCCCGTAAAGCCAAGGAAGTGACCCCTCTTTTTTGTCATCGTGTGACGGCCAAAGTGGTGGACCATCAAAAAGTTGACGGACCGTCAAGGAGTCCGTCAGGTCCAGGCAGAATATTCCATTATTGGCCCCCGAGTGACGAATGATCTGGTGGACCGTCAGATTCCTGACGGACCATCACTTCGACCGTCACTCCGAGGAAGAACATCCCAGTTTTGGCGCTTGAGTGATGGACGACTTAGTGGATCGTCAGTCCCTCTGACGGACCGTCACAGGCCCCGATCAATAAATTTTAGATTTTCAAAAGGGCATTTTGGTATTTTTTGCCCGTTTTGGTATTATAAATATATCCAAGTTGTAAAGGGAAGATCATTTTCTCTTATTTCTCTCCAATCTCTCCAAGAATTCTCTAGAAGCTAAGGTTTTCTTCCAAGACCCCCAAAAAAAAATAATCCAATCTTCTTCCAATAAATTCAAGAATCTCCCATAGATTTCTCCACGTGGTTCAAGAATCAAGCTTTCCTAGTCAAAGGCATCAAGAATCTTAGCCTAAAAGTGCAAGAAAGAAGTTTCAATCCCAAATTTATAATTCAAGGTATGTGGGGTTTGAACAAGAACACTTCTTTCGTTCTTGTGCCCAAAGATTTAATTTCTACTATTGAAATCCATGATTTTGCAAAGAGGGTTTACACCCAAATTACTTTATTGATGATTTATGATATTTGAGCAAATGAAGATTGATACACATGAATATTTCATCATTTTATTCCTTAAAACTTATACCATGAGTTGAATATTGTTATTATGTGTTGATGATTTCCGAATGATTTGAGATAAGAGTCATGATTTAAGCTTTTCTATGAGAAGTTTGATTATTGAATATATATATATATATATATATATATATATATATATTGATATTTGAGCTTGAGACTCAAGAATGAGTTCTATGATGTTTTCTTGAAGTTTTTGATACATGAGTATTTTACAACTTCCAAATTATGACTTGATATTTAATATTGTGAATTTCATGTTTCTACCACGAGTTGGTATTTCAAGTGCTTTTAAGACATGTGTCAAACTTTAAGCCTCCTTATGACAAATTGGATTATCGAGTATATTGATTTATGAGATTGAGTTGTTATAATGAGTCTTGATATTTCCTCAAAGTTATTGATGTTACCGTGACTTAATGAATTCATACATCTTAATGTTGAGAAAGATTGTTTGATTTTGAGTCGAGTTAGGAATCCACAGTTGTATATGATTTACCGATGATATATATATTTATGTTTTGGTCTCTATTGTAGACCCATGAGTTGATATTGATTAAGGTGGATTTCCTAATGCATTCTGAGCTGTCTGGGAGGAGTATTTAGCACCGAGTGGGAAATGTGGTATTTTGTCAAAACTACATGCCACCGTAGGATTGATGTTGATAATTGTGGGCCAGAGACCGAGTATGAGATTGTGATAATGAGATTGAGGTTGTACTCCCTGGAAAGAGTATAACAACCCCGCCAATGTGGGGTTCTCTCCTTAGGAGGGAAAAATGTTGGACTCCATGCGGCTCACATGGTGTAGTCATGTCAGTTATAAGAAACTCCCAAGTCCATAAGAGTTCAAGTTTCATGAGTTACCGAGTCACTCTAAGTCATGATTTAAAGAGTTTGAGTTGAGTATAATGATTTATGAGATATATAATGCTTGCATTACTAATGATGAGTTTCCAGCAATATATTTCAATTAATTCAAGCAAAGAAAGTCATTATCGTCAGCATGCATGATTTTTCGTAATCATTTATGATATTATTTATAATGTTACATTGCACCCCCACATACTTAGTACATTCTTTAAAGTACTGACCCCCATATATTTCTATATTCTACAATGCCTTATAATGTAGGTACAAGTTATAGCGCATATACCGCATTCAGTCAGTTTGCAGCTTCCAGTCAGCAGGTGATGAGCCCTTTTGATTCGAGGGCTTGAGTCAGTTATACAGTTCGATGAGTATCGTATTTTCTTACTTTAGTCGTATTGATACTGGGTAGTTGGGAGTCATGACCCATCTATCTGAAGTCAGTACCAGTAGAGGCTTCATAGATAGTCAGTAAAAGTTGATGTATCCAGTTTCAGTTTCATTTGTAAAAGTAGAGTTGTAACCTTGTAACGTTCATAATTGTATTGATCAAGTTCAGATAAGTTCTATGATTTTGCTGATCTCATGTATACTTGAGCATTTTATTCAGTTGCTTATGAGTTATGCCAGTAGGAGGGTTAGCTTAGGGTCACTTATACCCCTAAGCACCGTGTGACGTCTCGGGACCCAATTTTGGGGCGTTACTAAAACTCACCCCTGGTCCTATATTAATCAATTAAGGTATTAGTCTAACGTGTGAAATCAATTAAAATTTTATAAAAATAAATTTTCAAACTGTTGCAATAGATTAACCATCTGTTGTAAGTTATCAAACAGATTAAATCATTTGTTGTAACAAATTACTCATCTGTTGTAAATAATCAAACAAATCATGTCATGTATTGCAACAGATTACCCATCTATTGTAAATTATAAAATAGGCTCTGCCATCTGTTGTAGTTGACACTATGAGAACTCACCCCTAGTCCTAGATTAATCAATTAAGGTATTAGTTGAATATTTGAGGTAGTAAGAATCGGTTCAGCTCAGAGTAATCGATCGACCACTCTGGTCGGGAGGAACACAATACCGTCTCATCATGCAATTGCGAAAAGATTTAATTGAAATTATAGTTGACCCTATGAGAACTCACCCCTAGTCCTAAATTAATCAATTAAGGTATTAGTCTAATATTTGAAATCAATTAAAATTGTATAAAAATAAATATTCAACCTGTTGCAACAAATGTCTTTTCTGTTGGATTTAGTTAAACAAATTAATTCATCTGTTGCAACATATTATGTATCTGTTGTAAATTATCAAACAAGTGCTGCATCTGTTGTGACAGATGATTGAGCTTTAGAAATTTTCAAATAAAAATTGTTATCTGTTGTACTTAGATATTTTAAGACCTTTTTTTTAAAGCAATTTAGGTATTTCTTGTCTGAGATAAAAAAGTTAAAGTACTAAGGCAGTAAAAAATATTACTTGGATAACTCAAAAATCTCCTGAGTGAGTAGTCTTATTTGGTCTTTTCAATGTCACCGTCTTCTTGTGCCCCTCAAAAGTCAAAAGTTATTAATGAATATTTAAAACTCATATCTAGAAGAATACTCTCTCCTTCAACCATAAAGTAAGACTCAAGACTCAACTCATCCATCACTCTTCTTTATTCTCAATTCTTTTTCTTTCCTTTTTTCCTCTTTTTTCTCTCTTCTTTCGGATGAGGGTCCTTTCAGATATCAACCGATCAATATCTTTTCTCGACTGAACTGGATGTTCTGATCCATTTGATTTTTTCACATTGCAGGTATGATTCACTATTGCTCTTTTCAACTCGTCTTCTTCTTTGTATGTCATTTAAATTAGTTATTTACATCTGTTGCTATTAATGATTTACCCATTACCAATTTCCTATTAATTGAGAAAATTGAAGAAAAGGTGACTTTTGAGTCTTGAATAAATGAACCATTATTTTCATTAAAATATGCAAAAAAAGTAATCTGTTGGGAGAACTTAAAAAGCCTTGTTATCAGTACAGTTTGATGAATCAACTGTTGGAATAGACGGAGCAACTGTTTGAAGAAATCAAACTAGTAGCAAGGCTGGTTTAATTTATTCCAATAGATGAATCATCTGTTGCAACATGTCATCCATCTGTTGTAAAATGCCTCATCGGTTGAACAGATAGGTAATCTATTTCATCAGATTGGTTATCCGTTGATTCACTCAATTTTGTGTTACCTTTTTGTACAGACGGAGCAAATGTTTGAAGAAATCAAACCAGTAGCAAGGATGGTTTGATTTATTCCAACAGATGGACCATCTGTTGCAATATGGTATCCATTTTTTGTAACAGATACCTTATCAGTTGAACAAATGGGTAATCTGTTGCATCAGATTGATCATCTATTGATTCACTCAATTTTATGTTACCCTTTTCTAATGTTCTTTTTGTTCTTCTCTTGTTTGACATCAAATGTATTTCTTTTTTTTACAGATAAAAGCAAGTAAAACTGGATCTACTTTTTCCCCACCAACATTAAAAGCTATAGTAAAGATGGGTTTGGAAGAATAAGATGCTTGTACATGGAACCACTTAATATGTGGGAGGTATGTATTACTAGTCAACCTATCATGAAAACACACATTCTATACAATGATTTTGTGAATATTTGTTCTTTACCTATTAGGCGGTAATCCTTCAAATAAGATATGGCATTTTACAGTTAAGATTGTTAGCTTCGAACTGGTAAGGCTGAGGGACAAAGTAGGTAGTAAAGATATCCTATTATAATTTAATAATCGTTTATGCTCATATTTTTGTGTCAAGTTTGGGGAAGGGTTTAAATTTTTGGTGACAGTATAAATATTGAATAGTGATTAGACCAGTTTTAATGGCTCAATGGACTTCTTGAAAGGTCTCTGAAGCCTCGAACTGCATCAAACAATGATGGAACCAATAGAAATTCCCCTGGTTCAAATTTATATGAATAGGTTGCTGGAGGAGACTATTATACAACAATAGGTTCTTGGGAGAATACCTGTGCGGGAAGGGGGAGGTTGAGAAGGCCATATATTATCTCAGACCTTGTTTAAGAGGAAACACAGGGTAGGAAGGAAAGTGTAGCGAAATTGATTGATGAAATTGACATGAAAAATGAAAAAAACTAGATGAGCTGCGAATGTAAAAGTGTATCCAAAAATGAAAATTCATTAGTCATTGAAGAAAAAGTAGAATGGTCAAAAGGACTTGAGCTGGTCACTTTGTTAGAGAGTGCAACTAGTGAGCGTAGCCTCAATGAAGACCCACAAAATGGAGGACCAGAACTTTAAGGAAGCAACTTCGCGAGCACGGAAGGTGGTAAGATTGTCGTTCAAAATTAAAGCTTAAACCACCTACTCCTAAATTAAAAATATGGGATCAAGCCAAGGTATCAATTTCTCAAGTTAAACTTACATCCCATGCCTCCTGTTTATGGCTTTAGTCAAATCAAAGGCAGTGGAAACAACAAGGAATGGAATTTCTTTCCAAATTCAGTCCTTTTTGTTTCTACTGCCATTGACCTAATCATAGCCACAAATAGAAGGCATGGCATGTAAGTTAGACTTAAAAAATTGATGCCTTAGCTTCCCTAATTTTTAATTCAGGAGTTGTTGGTTCATGTTTCAATTCTGTTCGACAATCGTACATATTTCCTATGCTCGCGAAGCTTCTTCCTTTGAGTTTTGGTCCTGCACTTTGTGAGAGTCTTCATTCAGGCCACGATCGCTAGTTGCATTCTCGAGCAAAGTGTCCAGCTCCAGTGCTATTGACCATTCTTCTTTTTCTTAAACGACTGATCGATTTTTATATTTGGATACACTTCCATATTTGAAGCTCATCTAGTTTTTTCGTTTCTCATGTCAATTTCATTAGCCAGATTCGCTAGAAGTTCCTTACTTACTTCCCTGTGTTTCCTCTTAAACAAGGTCTGAGATGATATATGGCCTTTTCCGCCTCCTTTTCCTATACAGGTATTCCCCCAAGCACCTTCTATTGTATAAAAGTCTCCTCCAGCAATCCATCTATATAAACTTGGACCAGGGGAATTTCTATTGGTTCCATCATTGTTTGATTTAATGCGGGGCTTTGGAGGCCTTTCAAAAAGTCCATTGCGCCATTTAAATCGGTCTAATCACTATTGGATATATATACTGCCGCCAAAAACTTGAACCCTTCCCCAAACTTGATGCAAAAACATGAGCATAGATCGTCATTAAATTGTAATAGGTTATCGACAACACCGTCTTGGAACCCTTCGTCGTTATCAGCTCGCACCTATCAAACTAAACTATACAATGTAGGATCTTGTTTGAAGGATTAGTGTCTAGTCGGTAAAACACTGCATTCAAAAATCATTGCACTTTATGTGTGTCTGTCACGGTAGCCTGATCAATAATACATAACTCCTACACATGAAAGTGGATCCATTGCACACACCTTATTCTTCCTACCCCATCAAGACAGTGTTGTTTATTCATCTGCACGCATGTGATGACTATTAAAAAAAAAGTGTGAAGAGTCATGATAAATCAGCTGTTGGTCGAAATCTCCATCTGTTGCAACTGATAAATCAGCTGTTGGAAGAAATTAAAACATCTCCTCCAATATATGGTCTCTCTGTCGTAACAGATAATCCATATATTACAACAGATGGTAAATCTGTTGCGACAGACCAAACATTATTTATTCATTTGCACGCATGTGATGACTATTAAAAAATAGGTAGTAGTGACTTTTTATCTAACACATTCAAAACAGCCGATGAATCGAATTCTCCATCTGTTGCAACTGATGAATCAACTGTTAGAAGAAATCAAAACATCGCCAAAAGATGGTCTATCTGTCACAACAGTTAATACATATGTTGCAACAGATATCTCATCTATTGTACATACAGATAATCTGTTACAACAGATGGTAAATCTGTTGCGACAGATGGATGATCTGTTGTAACCAATATTAACGGTTGTTATCAAGTCTTAAAATCATTTTGAAAAGGTGAGAAGTATTAATGTAAAAGAAAAAGTCGCGACTTTTCACAGAAAATAAAATGCCATCAGTTTGAATGTAATTAATACAATGGAGCTTAAAAGATGTGCCTTTTATCCTTACACATCCAGATTCAATCCTCTATAAATAGGTCCCTCCTTAATCTTCATTCTACTAAACTTTATTTGTTTCTTGCATTTTTTCTTTACGTGTGACATCTTCAACCACTTCTCTTCAAAGAACATATTCCTTTATCATTAAGGTAAGTTTTTTTCCGGCGTAAATCTACCAGTTTGTAGTATACATTGTATTACATTTGGACTTTTTTCTTTACATCTGTCAATTCGGATATCTATACCAAATATATTTATTTATCATTTAGTAAAAAATTTATTTTTAGTCGACTTTGGCTTTTTAATTCTTATTCAATTTTCATTCTGTCTATTTCTTATTCTAAACATACATGTTAACATGTCGACGGTTGGAGGTAATGAGCAATTTTGAATCTAGTAGAAATAGAAATTCTAGATTTTGAGTTCTTTCAACAAATGGACCATATGTTGGAACAAAGTGGTCATCGGTTGGGTTTATGTCAACAAATTATCCATCTGTTGTGATAGATTTATCATTTGTTGGAGGAAAATATTGATGGAACTGTGTTGTGTTCTTCCAGCTAATGTCCATCTGTTGCCATAGATGGGTAGTCTGTTGAAAATACTTATGGTCTGCTGTATTATTTAAGTTCATGTTTTGCCTCTTTTTATTGATGCATAAGTTATTAAAAAGATATTTTATATATAATAAATGATAATATTACGTTCACAACAATGATTTAAATATATAAAATTCCACCACAAAAATAACACAAGTTTTTACAACCACAACGATCATGGTGGATTACAATTCGGGCATGTAGTTCTTTTGTGGCCAGTGCGCTTACATACAGAGCACTTGTTTCTTCTTGATGAAAATGATTCTCCAACTCTATGCCTCCTCTTATTTGGCTTTCTTTCCAGTTTGATAGTGCTTGGGTCAATATATGAAGGGGGTATTAACTCCCCATGAGCTCTGCAGGAATAACCCAAGATTCTTCGAGAGGCACCGGAGTAATATGCCCACTATATGCCATTTCATATTTTCCCACCTAATAATATTGAGAGGGGTGCTCGTAAAATTCAGCTCTATATTTATGGCTGTATTGAGATCGAAGTGTTGCCATGGCATGTGGACAGGGTATTTTATCCAAGTCAAAAACTCTGCACGTATATGATCATGTTTGAAAATTGACTGTGGAAACATCACCATGTCCGGTGATACCGAATTTGTAATCTGCTATTTTATGAGATAATAACCTATTCCCCAACTGACGTTCGTTGAGATTATTTTTTTGATTTCGAGAACAAATTGGGTTCTTTTTTTTGGGCACTTAAACTGTACATGCCTTTTGTTAAAAAATTAGCCATACTTCTTGTTTATTTTTTCAAATATAGCCTTGATAGAATATTCTCTTTCATCGCCAAACAATGAATTCACCGATTCAGCTATGTTTGATGTCATAATATTGTAACTATACAAAAGAATCACTTAGTACGACATCATACTAAACTTGTAACTCAAACAAGACATTAAATTGATAAGAATGAACCTATCTGCCGGACAAAATATCTGGGTCCATCTCTCGAAACCGTCACATACGAGAAGTTCTGCTACCTTGGAATTCACATCCGTTATTTGATTGAAATAGTCTAAAAACTCTTCTCTACTATATGTTTTAACTGCTCTATAAAAAAGGGTCACGACCCTTTCGTTGTGATAGCTGGTCCGAATGTTCTCTCCAAGATGCTTGATGCAACAATCAAAGTAAGATGAAGTGAAGAAACATGAACCCATCTTTGAAATAATTGGATGCCTATCCGATACAAAACACAACTCTTCGGTATCTTTGACGCAACTTTGCAGTTGTTAAACAAAAATCCATAAGAGGCATCACACTCCTTGTCCGCTACACAAAAAGCAACAGGAAAGATGTGATTCTCCGCATCCTACACCACTACCGCTAGCAGAACTCCATTATACCTACTCCTCAAGAAGATACCATCGATGGCTATGCCTTTTCTCAAATGTTGAAAACCTTGAATCCAAGCACCATAGGATACAAAAAAGTACTTGAACCTTCCATTTTCATCAAGATGCAATGGCGTCTTACTTTCAAGATTTGTGGACTCAGTCATATAAAGGTAGGCATCTAGGACCGCATACCCATGCTCGTGTGTCTCCCTAACCAAGTCCTTGGCAGTCTCCATGGCTGTATTTATGTTCCAATAATTGATCAGGACACCCAATTTCATAAGGAGTTGATTGGCCATAACCCTTGTTGAAGGAACTTTGCAATCGGGAAACTACTCCACAAATATTCACTGAGGACCTTTTCTGCGGCGTGAAGATTTTGGGCTGAGATGTGCTCTAAAATATATGTGTGATGCTTTTCATGTTTATGAATGACAAATCTATCAGAACTTGCATACTTCACCGTTCTCAACCACCACTTCCAGTTCAAATTAGCACATTTGAAGCAAAAGACACTGCTCGAATTAATCACCTTCTTTATTCTAAAATCTTTTTCTAAGCAAAAAATAAACAAAGTGTTAGATTATAATGCCCTGAACTTTCCTATGCTAGAAAATGAACCATTGTTCGTATATGTGAAAACCCTGATTTTATAAGCCATATTTGGGAACCTAAATTACCAAGAGTACCCTAGTTATAAGAGAGCTTATGATACGTTAAGTGTGGTTATATGAGTCACTTAAGGTAGTACAAGCTACGAGTTTTGAAATCCATCAAGTTTTAGTGTTTGAATTCGCAAGGGTCATCTTTGAATGAGCATAACTTGATAAATATATGGTATTTCTGAATATTTCTACCCACAAAATTATAGAGAATTGAATTAGCTTTCCAACGATACCAATTTCACCAAAATCTGACACCCGAGCCAGGAGTTAAAGCTTTGCGAAGTAGAGTGCGTCGCCTAACCAATCGCACATAGCCACTGGAAAGCATATGCGATAGCATATGCAGTGCCTATGTAAATATAGGCGATATCATATACAGCGCCTATGTAAATATAGGCGATATCATATGCGGTGCCTATGTAAATATATGTGATATCATATCTGGCGCATATCTTATGGTTTCAAGTGACTTAAACACTCCATTTTTGGATTATTTTGAGGGCAATTAAGTCTTTTGGCACTCCTTACACACCCCTAAACTTAACCTTATGAATTTAATAGATTCTAAACACATCATAACCCTATTATCAGTCTAAATTCATCATCCAAGAGCACTAAAGGAGAAAAACAAATAGGGTTACACAATCAATAATGAGGGTCCAATCTTTCAATAAATCTGTTACCATAAGGGTATGTGGGGTTATGAACAAGAACATCCTTTTGTTCTTGTGTCCAAAGTTTGCATTATTTTACAAAGATACATGATTTTTACATGTTTTATCATAAATTTGAAGTGATAAATCTTATCCTATGTTGTTGTTCATGATACTATGATTATTTTGAATGTTTAGAAAATAAACTTCATGAGTTTGAGATTATTGTTATGATTAAAGGCTGAAATATTTTAGATTTCCATATAAATTATGCATGCTTGTGATATAAAGCATAAATGTTGAAATGTTTTGGTTAAGTATCGCTATAAGGGTCATTAACCCACATTGAGATTGTTGTTTTGAGAATTTATGTGCTACATGCACCTATGTTTAGACTATTTTTAATGAAGTATAGAAAAATTTGACCTTTTGGTCACAACAGAGTTAAAATCCACTTTATGAAACGAGTTACGGATTTTATCATTTATTTAACTTAAGAAATATCAGATTACCCTTAAAGTGGATTTTTTTTGAGATTTTTGAGCATAGTATTGGGAGTATTATTTAGCACCGAGTTGGGTATGTTACTACGGTTTCATACCCCAAAACTACGTGCCACCGTAGATTGAGATATTGACTTCCACTATATGTGGAAAATTGCGATAGTGATCACTGAGATCAGATTGTTCTACATCGATGGCAAGGGTAGGACAACCCTAACCTTATGGGGGAAAGTCGTGGGACATCATGGGTGCTCACATGGTGTACATGTCGGTTAGAAGAACCTCCCAATGAGTCGTCCCTCATTCTTAGATTGATTTTACTGATTTAAAAGAGATTTGAAATGCAGATTTATGATGTATTCAATATTCCAAATTTCACTAAGATTGCTTGATGAGAGAATAAGAAAAGAATCTTGATATTTGGATTAAGTGTAATGGCTCATGATATCCAGATTGGCATGTTTTACCATTCATTGTGTATGATTTCAGATTTTAGATTTTTTTTAAGCTTTATGAGCCATTTACAAATGTCCTGCATGATTTGGAAAGAAAACTTCTGACATGATCGTTAAATATATATATATATATATATATGCATATAAATATGTTTATTTCATGCACCCCCATGTACTCGGTACGTTTCTATGGTACTGACCCACGTATTCATATGTGGGCTACATTTTCTCGGAATATAGGTACAAGGTATAGTGTACATCTTCTGATCCAGTCAATTCACGTCATCCAGTCAGTAGGTGATGAGTCCTTTTGATTCAAGGGCTTGAGTTAGTTATACAGTTCGAGAAGTGTCGTATTTTCTTTATTCAGTCGTATTAAGTTGGGTTAGTCGGGAGTCATGACCCTGCTACCTACAGTCAGTACTAGTAGAGGCTTCATAGACAGTCAGTAGAAGTTGATGTATTCTGCTTTTGTTTTGGTTGTAAAAGCAGAGTTGTAATCTTGTAAATTTAGTTTTGTATCAATTATATTATTCAGAAAAGAGTTATTTTTCGTAGATTTGTATAGATTTATACTTTTTGTTCAGTTGCTTATGAGTTATGCCAATAGAAGAGTTAGCTTGGGGTCACTTGTGATCCTAAGCATCGTGTGACGTATTGGGACCTAATTTTGGAGCGTTACAAACTTGGTATCAGAGCACAGAGTTCAAGTGTCCTAGGGTGTCTATGAAGCCGTGTCTAGTAGAGTCTTGTGGAATGGTATAGAGACGTCTGTACTTTTCTTCGAGAGGCTACAGGGCATTTAGAAAATGTCTCCATTCTTTCAAGTCTTAAATCGTGCTATAGAAAAGTTTTCTAAGAAACTTATACAGATTGTCATCTTACTCTAGTCAGGCCATATCTGCCTTATTTCCAAGGTATCAGAAATAGTTGAGCTTCATTCTCCATAGATAGTTATGGGACTTTAAGAGAGCTAGAAAGTATCCTGTCAGTACTTTTGAGTTTCGAAAACTGAAATGCTTTATTAGGCCTATAGAAATCGTGCATAAAGCCTGAGTCAGATGTACTTTTGAATTTCTCCTCATAATCTATAATGATAACTATACTTCTCTATCTATGTTCTTGAAATAACATGTTCGGTAAGTTCCAGTTCCTTCCTAGATAATTCTTTTATAATTACTACCAGAAGTTTTAGGAGTTTCATAAACCGTCTTGAGAGAAGCCTTCTAGTATGTTATAAGTCCATCAGATTTGAAGTTATACCCTTGTTCTTATGAGTTATTTAGTTAATACAGAGTAAGGCGTATTCTTAGATCGTTGAATGTTATGTGTCAAGTTTCTATCTCTTGTATTATGTAATCTTATTATCATTATGTTTGTAAAAAATCAAAGTCTAGTGAAGCCGTGTGAGGCCTGTTTTGATTCACTAGCATAGTTGCTTTTTTATTCATCTAATTTTCTTGTTCAAAATACAAAATCAAAGTCTAGAAAAGCCGTGTGAGGCCTATTTCAATTCAGTAGCAACTTGTTGTTTATCTTGTTATTCTGGTGTTAGTTGAAAGTGTGGGTTTCTGTGTAGTGATAAAAGTAGTAACGTTTAGTTGAAAGTGTTGTGTTATTTGAACTTGTGGGTTTAGAAGTGTAGTGGCAAGAATGGTGGTAAGGGCGATTTATTGAATATGTATATCTGAATTTTTGCTTATGATTGAATTAGTAATGAAGTGATATACCCTTGTTTGTTAGTTTAGTGAAGTTAGAGAAGGAGATTATGAGTTAAAGTGGATTGTTGTTTGCTTGAAGTCTGAAAAGATTTATTGATGGTATTTGTTGTGCTAGGAAAGTATAGGTTTTGATGGAAGTACTTGGTGGTTGAGTATTGTTAATTTAGGATTTCCTGAGATTGCAAGAGGAAGTTTAGTTGAAATTTATAGAGCTATGAAAGTAATTTAGGTGTGGAGATGGGTAAATAGTAATGATGTGAAGAAGGAGGATGTGTTAACAGATTATGAATAAGATAGGCCATATGATTATGATCGATTGTCATTGTGTACTAGTTTTTCTTAATACTATGTTCTATAGTTTTAAAGTGAAAATCGTGTGTGAGATTGGGTTGTAAATCATGTTTAGCTCTAGACATTAAGTTTGAATAGTTGATGGTTTAGTTGTTGAGGCTAGTTATATGGAGGTGATCTAGTAGGCCTGAACAGTGTATGCAAGAGTTTAAGATCATGTGTTCGTAATTAAGTATGATGTAAAGGTATGCCCAAGGTGCTATGGGGATGCATTATTTTTCGAGGATTATAGCATATTGTATGGTTAGTAGTAACGTTGGATTGCTAGGTGAAGAAAGGCTAGTTAGATAATTTATGATGTTCTTGATAGCTAAGTTAAGGAGTTATGATTGAAGATGTTAAGCCTTTTAAGTATGATTATTATTCTCATGGTTTGGAGAAAATATAAGTATAGAAGTGCGATCTTGGTAGGCTATGATTATGTGATTAGAGATGTAGGTATGGTTGCAAATGAGAGTGTAAGTCTTTGATGATGATTATTGAAGCTAGAAAGTTAAGGATGACATATGGATAGGTTGTTCGAGAATGAAGTCGGTAAGTTTGAAATTAGTTTATTCTTGTGAGTTTAGCATTTATGTGTAGATATTAGAATAATGAAATTATGGCTTAATCTCGAGGATATGGAGTAGACCATCATGCTTAGAATACCATCTTTGACCTAAGGGGGAGATGGTTAGTGAAGAACCAAACCAAGTTTTGAGAATTAGATTATGATACATGTCAATAATGAGTTATAATCCCTTCTTACTCTAGAGTATTCCTTGAATTTCAGTCATTACAATACCAAATCCATCACTTGCGTGATAAATCCATGCCACATGCCTATGCTTATACCCATCATGCATGCTCAAGCCCATTCTCAGCTTCTAGCAAGCATGTAACAGCTTCACTCTATGATTTGAGTTATCTCTCATGAATCTATGAACTCCCGTCTTATGTTGAATAGCTCATGATAAATATGAACTCATGTTTCAGAGTATGACCAGTTTTTAAACCCATGATATTAGTGAAGTTCGCATTATATCATGCATGTCCTCATCTTAGATTTCTGTAATGAATCCATGCCTTTGATATTTTATTCCTCAGGCCTAAGATAAGTGTTAATATTATGTATTGTAGTTTTCGTGCTTCAGGTTCTTATGTGTTAGCCCTTCGGTGACCTCTTCCTATGTTAAGATAGTGGCGATGATAGTGGATGAGAAATGGTTTAGATGTGAGAGAGTTGATGACCCTCATTAAGAAAGATTATTTATACTTTTCTATCTAAGGCTAAAGTGTGAAGTAAGATTGAGGCCAAGTCTTTGATACACGTCATGGTTAGTTAGAAATTGTGTTATGTTTTTAAGAATAGTGCAAGAAAATTGTCGTTGATAAAAGTTTAGAAAATATGTGAAGTATGCCTTTATGGGTATTTGCCTTAAAGTTATATGTGATTTTTAATGATAGGCTTGAATGTCATGTTGGGTGTAAGATGATGAATGCAATATGCACTAGTGAATCCATATCAAGAGTTTTAAATTAGTCATTGAAGTGGTAAGGCATGTTATGCTTAGGGTGTGAGCTCTAAGAAGATATAGAATATTGAATCGTGTGGTTTAGACTAGTATTGTGGAGTGGCATGTTGTATCTTATGATTTTTTAGTTAGTCTTGGCCTTGTTGAGAGGACTTAGTTTACTTTAGACCTTTTAGAAAGATTTATCAATGCCTATGTGAGAATTATAAGTTGAATCAAATGAGTATGGTATTTAAGGGGAATAGTATAGTTGAGAGAGCATTTGAGAAGTGATGCTAAGATTGAAAGTAAGAAGTTGCGTTGCCTTCGGCCTAGCAATCCTATCCTAGTTTATGAGTTATATATTTATATTCCATGCTATAGAGTTATATTAATGTTGTGATTCCTTAGTCGTATGTTTTGTTCAGATCATGCCCAAATCCGTTGCTCCGTAATGTTAATAGAATTTCGTAGAAAAATGCTGACGAAATACTCCATTTGAGTATGGGCAGTCAATATGATTTAGTCCATATAGACTGTAATCTAGTTTAGCAAGCAAGGAGATAAGCTCCTATAGATTCTTAATTTTCCAGCTAGTCTTACTATCCGCAGTCATATACGTATGTATATTCCAAGAGGCAATGTGTTTGTGTCTAATTAAATTATTAATTCAGCTCAGTTCATTTATCAATTTAAGTTTCAGATATTAAGTCATGATTCAGTTCGTAAGTATCCTGTGTAGTATCACAATCTCTTCCTAGTATTTTCATTAAATTATTATCATTCGGGGACGAACAATCTCAAGAGGGGGATGTTGTAATACTCCAAGTTTTCATGTCATAAACCTCTCATCCTTTCTCATGAGATCAGTTCCAGTGCAAAGTAATGGTTACTCATAAGTTGACACTCTCGTTTCTATCTTAGCCATATAGTTCTTTTTCTTGAGGGATTCATGCACTTGCAGACCAGTTCAGTAGCTCATTATTCTTGAGATCCAGTGATTTAGTTCTATAAGTTACACATGATATCTTGAAGACTAATATTCCTCTGTGTTTTAGGTTAATTACCCAGCGTCATCCAAGGACGAATGTCCCTAAGGGGGAGATATTGTAATGCCCCGCACTTTCCTAAGATAGAAAATGAACCGTTGTTTGTATATGTGAAAACCCTAATTTTATAAGCCATATTTGGGCACCTAAATTACCAAGAGTACCCTAGTTATAAGAGAGCTTATGATGTGTTAAGTGTGGTTACATGAGTCACTTAAGGTAGTACAAGCTAAGAGTTTCGAAATCCATCAAGTTTTAGTGTTTGAATTCGCAAGGGTCATCTTTGAATGATCAGAACTTGATAAATATGTGGTATTTCTGCATATTTCTACCCACAAAATTATAGATAATCGAATTATCTTTCCAACGATACCAATTTCACCAAAATCCGACACCCGAGCTAGGAGTTATGGCTTTGCGAAGTAGAGTGTGTCGCCTAAACAATCGCATATGGCCACTAGAAAGCATATGCGATAGCATATGCGGCGCCTATGTAAATATAGGCAATATCATATGCGGCGCCTATGTAAATATTGGCTATATCATATGCGGCGCCTATGTAAATATAGGCGATATCATATCCGGCGCATATCTTATGATTTCAAGTGACTTAAACACTCCGTTTTTGGGTTATTTTGAGGGTAATTAAGTCTTTTGGCACTCGTTACACACCCCTAAACTTAACCTTATGAATTTAATAGATTCTAAACACATCATAACCCTATTATCAGTCTAAGTTCATAATCCAAGAGCACTAAAGGAGAAAAACAACTAGGGTTACACAATCAACATTGAGGGTCCAATCTTTCAACGAATTCGTTACCATAAAGGTATGTGGGGTTATGAACATGAACACCCTTTCGTTCTTGTGCCCAAAGTTTGCATTATTTTACAAAGATATCTGATTTTTACATGTTTTATCATGAATTTGAAGTGATAAATCTTATCCTATATTGTTGTTCAAGATACTATGATTATTTTAAATGTTTAGAAAATAAACTCCATGAGTTTGAGATTATTGTTATGATTAAAGGCTGAAATTTTTTAGATTTCCGTATAAATTATGCATGCTTGTGATATAAAGCATAAATGTTGAAATGTTTTGATTAATTATCGCTATAAGGGTCATTAACCCACATTGAGATTGTTGTTTTGAGAATTTATGTGATACATGCACCCATGTTTAGACTACTTTTGATGAAATATAGAAAGATTTGACCTTTTGGTCACAACAGAGTTAAAAACCACTTTATGAAATGAGTTACGGATTTTATCAATTATGTAACTTAAGAAATATGAGATTATCCTTAAAGTGGATTTTTCTTGAGATTTTTGAGCATAGTATTGGGAGTAGTATTTAGCACCGAGTTGGGTATGTTATTACGGTTTCATACTAAAGAACTACGTGCCACCGTAGGTTGAGACATTGACTTCCACTATATGTAGAAAATTGAGATAGTGATCATTGAGATCAGATTGTTCTACACCGATGGCAAGGGTAGGACAACCCTAACCTTACGGGGGCAAGTCGTGGGACATCATGGGTACTCACATGGTGTACATGTCGGTTAGAAGAACCTCCCAAAGAGTCGTCCCTCATTTTTAGATTGATTTTACTGATTTAAAAGAGATTTGAAATGCAGATTTATGATGTATTCAATATTCTAGATTTCACTAAGATTGCTTGATGAGAGAATAAGAAAAGAATCTTGATATTTGGATTAAGTGTAATGGCTCATGATATCCAGATTGGCATGTTTTACCATTCATTATGTATGATTTCAGATTTTAAATTTCTTTTAAGCTTTATGAGCCATTTACAAATGTCCTGCATGATTTGAAAAGAAA
>NC_061116.1:198053254-198100912 GCF_002878395.1 Capsicum annuum | reverse complement strand
ATATTCGTATGTGGGCTACATTTTCTCGGAATGTAGGTACAAGGTATGGTGTACATCTTCAGATCCAGTCAGTTCGCGTCATCCAGTCAGTAGGTGATGAGTCCTTTTGATTCAAGGGCTTGAGTTAGTTATACAGTTCGAGAAGTGTTGTATTTTATTTATTAAGTCGTATTGAGTTGGGTTAGTCGGGAGTCATGACTCGACTACCTATAGTCAGTACTAGTAGAGACTTCATAGACAGTCAGTAGAAGTTGATGTATTCTATTTCAATTTTGTTGTAAAAGCAGAGTTGTAATCTTGTAAATTTAATTTTGTATCTATCATATTCAGAAAAGAGTTATTTTCCCCAGATTTGTATTGATTTATACTTTTTGTTTAGTTGCTTATGAGTTATGCCATTAGAAGGGCTAGCTTGGGGTCACTTATGATCCTAAGCACCGTGTGACGTCTCGGGACCCGATTTCGGAGCGTTACATAGATAGTTCATTCTTGTCCTTGAATGACATTCTGATAAAAAGGCCAATCCCATCGTCTTGAAGATTTCTAGACTATGTCGATTGAGAAGAACTGCACATTGTATTGGTCGCATCAACGGGCGTAGGTGTTTGATAATCATCTGGAATATTCATGTCTAGATCATCCAACCTATCATCAAAGATGACTTGTTTTTCTTCTTCTTCTTCTTCTTCTTCTTCTTCTTCTTTTTCTACATTCTGGTTCTAATTCTCTCTCATATTTTCAACCACGTACACCTTTAACACCAGCCTGGATGAATCACTAAGATAAGAACACAATTGAACCTGATCGATTATCTTGAAAGGAAGTACCTTTTGATTTTCAAAGGAGCTGTGTATGTTGTTGATGACGAGTTCTTTCGGTTGACAATTTAGTCCACAATAGCTGATGATTAAGTTCATAAAATCACCATATGAAACATCACTTTGGACTATCATAGCTATCGTCTCAAGCATTTTACGCTCCTTCCAATGCCATACATATCGATTGCTCTTCTTGATCCATTGACCATGACAATCCACCCCTATTGTTATTGATCCCTCCATTAGTGGTACCTAAATAAAGTCATTTGTTAAAAAAAGTTAATAGTGATTTCATAGTGTCGTAAATAAATCCCAACATATGTGTAATCAGTCACAATAGATTACTTACCTGTTGGGATTCATGTTACGCTCTTGAAGCTGATTTCAATAGATGAGTTATCTATTGTAACAGGTTAATCATATGTTGAAACAGACTATATATCTGTTGGGATTGATGTTACAGTACTGAGGCACCTTTGAAGCTGATTCTAAAAGATAAGTGACATGTTGCAACAGATAATTAACCTGTTGCGATAGATGACTTACCTATTGCAACAGAAGATAATTTATTGGAATCAAGGTTAGGTTCTATTGTAACAGGTTACTAATATGTTGCAACAGATATTTACCGTCTGTTGGAATCAAGTTCAGGTTCTGTTACAATAGTTTAATAGTCTGATGCAACAGATATTTACTCTATTGCAATAGACAACACGTCTGTTGGAATCAAATTAAGGATCTATTGTAATAGATTAATAATCTGTTGCAATAGATATTTATCATGTTGCACCAGATAACTAATCTATTTAAACAGATAAATTATTTGTTACAATAGATGACCCATCAGTTCGATTCATGTTACAATCTATAGAACCATAAACAGAAATCCAACATATTAGTCTTCATTGAAAAAGATGTTTCATCTATCGAAACAGATGATTTATCGGTTTAAACAGATGACTCTTATGTTGGATTCATGATCGGGTTCTATCCATTGTTGGAAAACAGCACAATAGCAGTTACCCAGATGACAAATTCAACTAAAAATCATAATTTGACTTACCAAAGTCTCCTATGAAGTAATGGCAAAGTGGAAAGTGATGTACGAAATAAAATTTGACCTAAGAAATTAGTCAAATAGCAATAGTAGCGGTAGCAACAATAACAACAATAACAAATGGTCAACAAGAAGAAGATGAAGATGATAATGAAGTAGAAGATGACAATAATGAAGCAGAAGATGATGAATAAAGTAGCAGCAACAATGAACAACAAAAATCGCTAAGAGATAGAAAACAACAATGGATGAGAAAAGAGAGAAAGACGCCTTTTTCCCTCCGTTTCTCGTTATATTAGGTAAATATTTGGATCAAAGTGTAAATTTGAAAACTTCTGGACTGTTCTCAAACTTAGCAAATTTTCTTAACCCATAATAAAGTAATTGTTACCTTTACTCAATTATTAAGACTTGAGTCACCTACACTTCATTTTAAAACTCTTTTATCACCTACAGCCCAAAAGCCCTAGAAACAAAGTATTGATCTTCAAAAATTGAAAATAGAAGACTTAATACTCATTCAAAATGAATTTCTTTTGAAATTCTCTTAAAGGGCTTTTATATAATTACTTATACAAGTACATATGGCAAACACACATTGTCAAAAAGAGGTTAAAATTTACATTATAATTTGAAAAAATTACCTAAATGAAAACTTAAGTTTCTAAACTACTAAAAATTCCTCCACTTCTAAAATATTACTTAAATTCCAACATTTACAACTTTTTGGTAAAGTTGAGATACAAGTTTACACCTCCTTTTCTGAAGCCGTTACTTTACCAAAAATTTAACTCATTTTCTCCTCTTTATACGCCTTAATTCCACCAGCAGTTTCTATCTAATTTCTCTCTCTAATTCAAACCTTTGAATTAAGGTAAATTTCGCCCCTAAAATCAACTTTAATTTCATCTATTCTTATTTTACGCTTTACTTTTTCAAAAAAATAATTTTGCGCTTGGGTTTACAAAGTGATTTTCTGTTTTTTTGTTGTGAAATCTCTTTAGTTATCATTTTTTTTGCGCTACATTGTTTTGAATTAACATTATCAATAGAGATTCGGGACCATCTTTTAGTCTTGGATTTTCTTAATTAGAAACTATCAAAGAATATGAAGACGTTGTAAAATTCATTCCTGGTAGTTTTGACTACGAATCTGTTGATTTTGATGAAAATAGATCAAAGAATAGAAACTATCCACACACTATAAAGAAATTTTGGAAAAAGCATGTTAAGAAGGATAAGAAAAAAAAATTCGTGGTTCTAAGAAAAGAGGATCCAACAGTTCTGCAAGTAAAGCTCCCGTCAAGAGAAGAAGAGTTGTTAAAGTTATTTTCAGAGACAAGCTTCCTAAGGTATTTGCATGTTCAAATCTGTTGAATATTAGGTCGAGATACATTTTTTCACTTGCATGATACATTTTACTATTTCTTGTTTATCTGATTTATTGTTTACGATTTTATATGTATCTTATGTTTTTTTTATGTATTATTGAAATTAACAAAATAAAAAATATAAGTTTATTAGTGTATAGATACATATTGTGTTAACTTATATTTGTGAGCTACTGTTAATGCATTGATATGCATCTATTGTTGTTTTAGTTTTATCGATACAAAAAGTATTTGTTATTTCTTCTAGATACATATTTTACTATCTTGTATCTATGTTAGATGAGTATGCATTTTAATGTATCTAATATTTATTAATTTTATTGAAATAAGAAAATGAAAGATACATGTTTTTAAGCTTGAAGATACATTTTGAATTATATTGTATCTATTGTATGATGTTCTTATAGTTTTGTATATGTTGTACTGTCTTATTGTAGATTTCTATATATTGTTATGCCATTTATACATTGTATTACTACATTTGGAAATGAATTGCATTTAGTTTACTTTGCTTTGATTCCCCTGCTCAAAATTGTCTTTGCAATGGTCTAACTACCTAAGCACTAATTTCAAAGAAATATAGTCCTAAGCTACACTGTTCACCTTTTGTTTTCATTTATATATCAATCTTTTTTGACCCAAATATCTTTATTTGGCAGTTTAGTGGGGTTTCAGTTATAGAGCTATGCCAACACCGATTTTTACTATGTAATCAAGATTCCACACAACATCTGTTTGAAGTAGCTGCTGGACTAGATTCCCTAGTACTAGGAGAAGGTCAAATTCTTGCACAGGACAATCAGGTTGTTAAGAATGGTCAGGGGGTCCCTGGCTTTGGTATGAAAATAGTTGGCCTATTTAAGCATGCAATCACAGCTGGTAAGAGGGAGAGAACCGAGACCAATATTTCCAATGGATCAGTGTCAGTCAGTTCAGCAACAGTGGAGCTTATACTACTGAAACTTTCAGAGTAATCTTCTCGTACGGCCCGCATATTAGTTGTTGGAGGTGGTAAGATAGAAAAACTTGCGATCAAACATTGGTTGCTAAAGGATGTTAAAATTTGGTTGTCGTTAACAGGATAAAGGATAAAGTTGCTGCCATCCGTGAGGAGTTGATAGATGCTGAGATAATATACAAACCTTTCTCAGAAATGTTAGCATGTGCTGCTCAGGCTGATGTAATATTCACCTGCACTGCTTCGGAAGCTCCTTTATTCATAAAGGACAATATTCAAGCTCTCCCTTCTGTGAACTCTGAAGATGGGGGTCAGAGGCTATATATTGATATTTCTGTTTCTTGGAATGTAGAGCCTAGTGTCTCAGAACTTGAAGGTGAATATGGTTACAATGTGGACTATCTTAAAGAGGTTGTGGAAGCTAATAAAGAGGATCATTGTTTCAGATCTGTGTTTTCTGGAAATTTGTTGGTTTTAACTATATCAAATTACTCAGGACATGATGAAATTCTTAGGCCATATGTAGCCAACATTACACTTGGGATTTCCTCAGATTGCGGAAAAATCTGTCATAGTTGTAGTTGTATTTGTAATATTTATTTGTTCCAGAAGAGTATATAGACATTTGTTCAATCCAGAGGACTATTCATATATTAAGTTCATTAGTATCTCTACTTCTTTCTGCCCGTTACTTTCTTTTGTTTCTACTTTCTTTCCTTTTTCTAGTTGTCTCGTCCTTTTATTCGTTTTACTAGAAAAGGTATTAGAAATATAAAACGCAATAATTCTCTGATTAAGGCGACTAAACCATGAGTTACTAGTGGTGAATATCTCAATCTTGCAAATATATGTAGGAAATTAGCTTTTCAAAATGTTTTATATCACTAATATTGTTTGATTTTTTCATACTATGTTTTGACATGTTTTCAAATTGTTGGAATTTTTATTGATAAATGCAAATAAAAAAAATATTTCTCTTATTACAGTTCCGTGCTAATATCCAGATTATTGTTGTTTGTAAAGTACTAAACTAGATCATCTATAGTTCAAAGTACTATTTCACCAGCTAATTATAAAATTGTTTGAAACCCATATCAAAAGATTTTTTCACTTTATTAAACAAAAGTAGCAACTTTTCTAGAATAAATAAACTAAAAGCCAATAAGGGAAAACTGAAATACATCCTATTCATTATCATCAAGTGAAAATTCCATCAATTTTTTGAGACTAGAAAAAAAGAAGGAGAAGGACTAAACTCAGTAGTATTTTCAACTAAGTACTCATCAACCAATTCTTTAACAGATCTAGCAGACAATGGATGAAAATGAGCAATCCCTTCTATTATAAAACTTTTAATGAAAACCCATTTTTCTTCTTCACTAAATTTCTTTTTCATTTCCTCTGATTTCAAGCCCTTGTAATTGCAGAACTCCACGAGTAAAAGCTCTTTGCTTTTCTTCAATGCTTCGACTTTCTGTAACATGTGAGTGTTCATCTTTCTGACCTTAGTCCCTTGCCATGATGCTTTAAAGATCCAAATACAATCCTCCGAACGGCATCGTATGACATAGCTGAATCAATGAAAACAAAACCACAACTTATTTTTTTTCATGTACTGGATAAAAAAAAATTACTAGATAAATGAACTGCACAAACTTGTACAACATATATCTAAAAAAAACTATTATGTTTGTTTTGTATCTTGCAATAGATAAAACTAAAACATAACGAGATACATATTTAAACAGAACTTTATAAACTCAGATACAAGATGAGCAAAATGTATTATTAGCATAAAAAAATGTATCTCGACCTTATTAACATAAGGACCAAAAACTTCTGTAAAACAATAATCAACCAAACATTAGCTACAAAATCAAATTAATGTACAGATAATTAACAACAGGTGATACATAAAAAACATAACATACCTTTTCTTGTTCCAAAACCACGCTCAGTTTTCTTAATTTCGACATACAATTTCACACTCATTTCGTTACGAATCAACAACGGACAAGCATTTCCTTCAACAATGTAACGAGCCTTGATTTTTTTTTGGGTTTCGTTGATTTTCAGTCTCCAGCAATTGTCTAAATTAGTTTTTCGTAAGTTTCATGTTAACTGATCACGATTCCATCGCTTTTATGGCCCACATAGTTGATTTCGTTAACTCAAACACCAAAATGACGTAACAACATTGAATATTCATTTCAAATACACAAACAAAATTAATAAATAAATAAAAAATGGTCGTATGAATTTTTTGAACATGTCGTATGAAGTTTTTGCAATTTCAAAACAGATTATGAAAAGGTTTTTGTTTAGAATGATGGAATAACAAACTAATGACCATAAATAGGGCGATTTTATTTTGTTTTTACCTTAATTAGTTAGATTAATTGTTGTTTTAATGCTATGTTATTCGTTACCTCCCTTAAAACGTGCTAGTTGTTTAACTAAAATTTGTATCCGTAGTATGTATCTAAGTTAATTAATATGTATCATCAAAGCTCAAAAGTTGGAATTTTATGAGATTTTGAAAATTGTTTGGATTTTTAGTAAATACTAGTAAACATGTCGTTATATATGTAATTTTTACTTCTAATTTCATAGTCCAAAAAAAAATTTTGGCTTATAAGTGAGCTATTCTTTTTGACGATTTCTCCTTCATCTTTTCCTAGTTCCTCCTTTTTTTTCTCTCTTTCTTCATTGATATTTTTTTCAATTAAAAAATGACAAAACTTTCTTTACCGACCACAACTGAAAGTTGTAAGTTTTGAATTTGTAGAATCTAGCTCAGTTTGTTTCTTCGTCATTCAATTTTTAATTGATCGATCAAAATTAATTCAATCATTGTTAAAGTTTGAAGCTTCATTCTCAATTTTTTTGTAAATAAATTTTGTTTTGAGTGCGTATGGTTACAAAAGATCAATTATGTATTAAGGAGCTCAACTCTACACTTTTTGATGATCTGATGTAATTTTGAGGTATTTTGAGATAAACTGGTGCATGAATTCGAGAAAAAAGATGAAGTCCATTTTTTTTTGTATGCATTTATATACTATATTGTATATTGTTATATATATACAATACAATCTTTTTATTTAAGTGATTTTCTTCTTTCTCTTCATTTTATACATATCTACACAATGTAGACACATTATTTAAACATTATATCTGTGTGTTTTTTTTTTTTGTGTGTGCGCTTATCATTGTACATTTAAGATTATGTGAAATTATAAGAGGTGTATAATGACTCATGTATAGTATTATACACTATTATATAAAAAAAACACTTCATCTTCTATGCTTGAATTCAAACATCAGATTCGTTAAAAAATAATCTCAAAAAATGTACATATCGTCAAAATTTCAGATTTAATTTCCTCAATATGTATTCATTTTTTATTTTTTTTTTGTAGAAATACACACTTAAAACAAAGCTTATTTACGAAATCAATGAAACTTTACCCTTGAACGCTTTCTAAATTTCAACTCAAATTTGCTCTATGTCATTTCAAATTACAAGTTTTAAACTCTTATTAATATTTTCAGTCAATTGAAACAACACTCAATAATGTGACCAGGCAGACTCGTTATAATCAACAAGCAATGAATTTGGGTCACTAAGGTGGCTTGACTTAACTCAAAGTAATATGACAATATCTCGGACCAGATGAATTCACTGAAATGTAAATAATATAAATATCAACCCTTTTGGAAGTAATTATACTCTCTCCCATTTTTTTAATTACTTTACTCTCTCTCCCTATTAATATACATAACATAACCGATATATACATAGCATTCTGTGTATATGTTGGGATTTTTGTAATATGTTTAGGGAGTTGGGATTTTTTGTAATATTAAAAATATAAGTTGTGTATTTGTGTAATTTTTAGACTAAAGATAGGAATCTATGTAAACTATTAAGTAAAACTTATACAAATCTCAATAAATTCACCCCAAATTACTCTTTATTCTTATTCTTTGCTGAATTACAAATAATTTCTTAATTTACAGTTTTCTGGATACATAGTTAGCATCTGGATAAATAATTTTGAAGTTGAGATACATAATTTTGAACCTAAGAATGTAACTGTTAATTACTTTATTTTTGCTCGGATACATAATTAGCACCCAAAAATATAATTTTAAAGAGTGTTTACATACACGAGTAAAAAAAAAACCATTTGACGTCTAGTGGCAAGAACAGGATAGAACTATAGTGAACTTGAAGGGTCGTTTGTTGTGAGATACAAAAGTAAATAATTCTGGGATAAAGTAATAATCCCGAGATAAAAATCAAATTTTAATGCATGTTTGATTGACAATATTCTGGATAACTTATTCCGGAACTAATAAATAGTAACTGGATAAGTTATCCACACATTTGGTGGGATTATCCCATCATTATTTATTCTTGGAATGAAATTAAAAAAGTACAGAGATACTATTCAATGCAAACTTAATAAATTGAAATTTATGTTGGCCAAATTACATACATCCAATGAAAGATGGTAAAAAACGGGTCAGTATCAATTAGTAGATCCATTATTCAACCACTATGAACCTACATGCTAATTTTCATCAACACAATGTAATTATCTGTGAAAGAAGATCTCGGGTTGCAGAAAAAGTAGAACATTGATAGATCTACAACAGGTTTATCAGAGTGTTGAAATGATCTGTTGTATCTTCGGCAGGAAAATGAGTAATGCTACTAATGGTAATAGAAGACAAATCTATTACCAGATCTTATGAAATTTCAAAGACTTCAAAGTAATTTGTAGGAGGGAACTGGACCTAAAGATAGAAGTGGCGATATCCAGCTAAATCATTGTTAACCCTATTGTCAGGTACATTATACCCGGGCAAAAATTAAACTCGGCGACTGGGTAAGCACCTTTCTTGAGATCTGATTCATAACAATGCGTGCATGTAAAGAACAAATTATTTGGATCCAAACCAGGAACCTCAAGGTTTCTCCACACCAGAGAAGTCAAAACTGAAATATTAGAAGTATCCACAGGGCATAGAAATGCAGTTGTGCAGTTGTACCCTCAGGGTTCTAAAAACTTCCATACACAATAATCAAGTTAGTGAAAATGAAAAACCATTCTCAAGGAAGCAACCACAAGTTTGTAGAATTTCTTATCATCTAATTTGTCAAACAACATTTATACGGAAAACACAATCATAACTTACATTCTCAGGCAAGTAGTAGCCATGGTCAATTGGTGTAAGCACGATTCGTCCTTCTTCCCCTTCTATGCTTACAAGAATATTCCCAGCATGCCTATCTGCATTTGCTGTTCTTATGTCAAAGACAGTAATCTTATGGACTTCCTCAACAAGAAATATCCCAGGACCCATATCTTCACAATTTCCTTCATTTTTCTTAAACAGCTGCAGTGAACCAACTTTTTTTATCTTGCTTGCTATATGGGATAGTAATCCCACCATTTTGTTCTAGTTCTATAATGTTTGGCAGGCTTATTCAAACTTACAGGTCTAGGTTTATCGGCTGCAACAGGCGATCATTTGACTTCATACTTGAAAACTATGCGTAGCCTGGTAAAAATCCTGTGAAAAAACCGCTCATCAGAACAATGCAACTCATATTCACAAAGAAAAAACAGTTGAAAGATAGAAAAATCAAGCAACATACGCAGTAGAAGGATGTTCACGCTTAGACTCCCTAGTTGATAACTCAGAGCTATCATCACTATCCTGGTCGATATTCCATTTCTGTACCATCAAAGTCAATTTTTTTAGAGCTGCTCCTTTGCGCTTAGACTCCCTAACTGGAAATTCAGAGCTGTCATCACTATCCTGATCGATATTCCATTTCTGTTCCATCAAAGTCCAATTTTTTCAGTGCTACCAATAATTAATACTCAGTACTCTTTCCAATCTCTCTTGAGTTTTGGTGAAAAGGCGAAGAAATGATATGTAATGGCAAAACTTCTTCTTTTGTCCCGGGGTTGAGGAGAATGCACAGGTCCGTGGAAAGCTGAGCACTAAATCGATCTAGCACAGGTGAATCAGACCAAAATATATAGCTAGCTTTGCACAATCTTGAAAACTAAATTGTACTTCTTCTACGAACAGAAAGATATATGCGTAGAACTTACTCAGCTTCGGATTAAGGGCTTCAGCGTTAGTGCAAGTTCTGGTGGAGATACGCGTAGCCCTCTAAAAAACCTGTGAAAAAATCACTAATCAGAACAATGCAACTTGTATTCACAAAGAAAAAACAGTTGAAATATAGAAAAATCAAGCAACATACTCAGTAGAAGGACGTTCGCGGTTAGACTCCTTAGCTGGAAACTCAGAGCTGTTATCACTATCCTGGTCGGTATTTCATTTCTGTACCATCAAAGTCCAATTTTTTCAGTGCTACCAATAATTAATACACTGTACTCTTTGCCGAGAACTCTATCAGAATAAAGGTGAGAGATTCATTTCGTCTGAATACAAAAAGGATTTTGAGAACAACAATAATTTACTTCATAATCAGTGGGGCTAGGGCAAGAGATGATCAAAATGAGGCTTCAATTCCCAGCGGAGACAAACACTAAGTGTTTTCTTCCCATCTGTTCTAACCTTGGTGGACAGAGTTACCTGGTACCTGTTGCTGGTGGGAGGTGATAGGTATCCCGTGGATTTAGTCGAGGTGCGCGCAAGCTGGCCCGGACACCACGGTTATCAAAAAAAAAAAGAGGCTTCAAAAGCATGGTCTCAATAGCAGAATAAAACTTAAGTGTGACAAAATTTGAAGCTGCCATAAATATCATGATATCAAAAGGATATCTAGCACGATAGAATATGTACCTGCTTGCAAAGAATATGAAATGGTTGGTTTACGGGCAAGTCAATATCCCAAGCAATGACCTGACAAATATGCCTGATCAGAAAAGGCAACCAAAAAATCATATTCCGAATGCAAATTAAAATACAAAGGCATCTTCATATTTTTATTAATTTCTTTACATGCTATATTTTTGAAGCAATTATGTAAGGATATGAAATCAGATGTAAATAAGTCACCAAGATATCCATGGTCGTCTATTTCTTTATTCCATTGTTTTCTTTACATGGTATATTTTTGAAGCAATTATGTAAGGATATGAAATCAAATGTAAATAAGTCACCAAGATATCCATGGTCTTACTTGTAGCTTTGGCTGGAGAATAAAAGTCTATGTATTTTCTCGGCTATGCTTCTTTCTCCTTGTCATAACCTCTATCTACAGTGCACATATTTAATGCACAGAATCACTGTCCTTTTCATAGTTTGTTGTGTCTATATTCAGCTGCATCCTAGTGCTCCTGCACTAAAATTTTGTAACATGCATATGTTTGTTTCTAACTTGGACTATCTAATGAACTGCATTACCCAACTTTTCACAGTTGTATTTTGAAGGTTGTAAACCATATTAATCGGATTTCGTTGTTCAAAAATGATTCGCGGAGAAGAGAGACTTTCTACACCAAAAATATTCTCTTAAACGAAGGTATTCGTCCGCAAGTAAGAATAAAAAAAGCTTTTATTAGGTCGCTTAAGTTGTGACAAAAGAAAGCACACTGTCCCATAATGTAATTGCACATATATGCAGTATCAAGCCAGAGATTTGAATACCTAAGTCCTACCAAATCATTTCACTATTACTTTTTTGTTATGACACAACAGAATAACCTTTTATTTCAGTTTATACCCATTTTTGGGGAGAAAATTTGTGTAAAGAGTGTATCGGTGAAATAAAATGGAATGGAGTAGAAAATATTTACAGCTGTGATTCTACATCAAGTGCTATTTTGAAGGTGGCTACTTCCAGTTTTATTATTTTACCTATCAGAGTGAGCCGGGGGGGGGGGAAAATGAATTGACGTTGACTGTATGTAGTCTTTCAAGCAGCGTTCTGATTGTTTCATTGGAACACACTTGCAATCTAAGTAATCTAAATGATTGCGAAGGTACAAAGGCTGCACGAAATCAGCTGAAGTTTCAACCAGAACACAGGCAATATTTTTCCCCAAATTCAAGTTTACTAACCTCTTACAGCTTTTTTGCTGGTGCGAACGATTCAGTGGACGGTGTTGCACTTGAAGTCCCTGATTCAACAACTGTTGCTTCCATCTCCACTTCACTTGTACCAGACGGCCTCACCTTTCTAGCATTTCTGTCCTCAATGGTGGATAGAGGCAGTTGTTCCTTTTCTGTGTACGACAGAACTGTTAGACCTGTATGGGTACCATTAGCGCTTACCCAGGATGACTTCCTCTACTGAATGTAGAATAATTTATTGGAAAACATCTGCTGGATATGTCACTGCGAAGGTGCTGGAGCTGTAAACAGAAGGAAGTTGTAAGACTTAAAGCACGGGTGAGCAACAAGGTTGAATTAACAAAATTAAAGATAGGTATCAACAAAGCCTCCTGTGTCAAGCAAAAATGCAGAAATTTTGATTAAACAACCATAAATAATTAAAATAATTACAGACAAACAAAGAAAAGCAGAGAAAGGCATGATTAAAAATTAATCAAGGAAAAAAGGAAAATCTTTACCAGGCAGATATCATTCAAAACTACTTAGCATAGAATCTACTTGTAGCACAATAGAAAGCTGATGTATGAAACATTAGCACCATAGATTTCCTATCCAGGGAACTTTAATTGAAACATAATTCTAATTTTCAATACGTAATAATTTGTAATTGAAAGAAAGATTAAAATTCTGCACAGATAAAACTCCAATTAAGTATAACTAAAACACCAACCTCTCAATAGTGAAGAAGGATGACTGCTGCTTTTCCTTGGTGATTATAGACTCAGTCCAGCTTGCACAAAAATATTTCTATCTTCAAAACTCAGACCCATTAACCTATTATTCCTTGTCAGGCAATCAAGCTTTCCGAAACTTAATCTTGGCTTGTATATATGCAAAAGGGCAAACCTTTGATCCTTTACTGAAACTGATCCACAAGACATTAGTTGCATTAGCATACTATGAGGCTATAGCTTTGTTGATGGAACATGACACTCCTCATTTTCAAGTGTCTTAAAGGTGCTGAGCTTGCTAACATCTGATATGATGAGAGATATCAACGTCTATTCTACCACTAGATGATGATGGTGGATGTGCATCTGAATCCACGGGTATCTCTGCTGAATCATTCATCCTGGAAATCGTAACCTATTTTTTTTCATTATTTTCAACCTCTAACGACCTATCATTTGATGGTGTATTAGCATTGTTTGCCTTGTCGTGAGTCTGAGCAGAAGCATCAGCCAGGCCATCAGTCTTACTGATCGTGCTCACTCTTAAACCTAAAGAACTTTATGAACCTGGATTTTCAACAGCAAGTGAAGGTTCACTATCATGAAAAAAAAAAATCATATCTTTCATTCATGCTAGACGGAAGAGAGGAATCCTCCTGGCTTCTAGAGGATGGAGGTTCTGGTAGTACCGTTGGATTTGACAATCTATCATTTTTAGCGGGACTGGAGCGACCTGAAAAAGAAAGAATTGAGGTACAGTTATACTTGTGGTTTCACAAAAAAGAATTTCCAGTCGAAGGGACTTCTTGAAAGACACTGCACAAACAAACTTGTTACTTGTTGATTCTCCTCCTAAAATAGCCCCAAAACGTTTTCAAGCGTAATAGATACTTGAATTGGGTTCTTCACAAAGCTCAGAACCTTTTAGAATATATTCAGTACCATGAGCAGAAAGAATTAGGTCATCTTAACAAAGATCATGCCACACAAATCTATTCTTGTAGCTTCTACGGTATTAACAGATCAGAAATGTAAAATTCACATAAAAGTGGAATAAAGGACAATCCATGAACTGTATGATTTCCTATTTCAGTAAAAGCAAAATTCTACAATTGAATTCAAATTGTCGAGTCTTTACCTCTTGCAGAATTAAGAGTACGACGATGTCATTCCCTTGCCTCTCAAAACGTTAAACCTCTTGATTACATCTTCAAGATTGCAAAAAAGACATAAATAACAGAAATAATCAGAATTTTTGTTTACAGCAACGACAACATCCCAGTGTGGTCTCATAAAGTGGGATGTTGGGAGGGTAGAGTGTACACAAAACTTACCTCTACCTCAGAGACAAAAGACTATTTCCGGTAGAATTTGCGACTTACTTTCTATAATCATATTCATCTTATATGTCTAAACGAATAATCAAAGCAGGGGTGGACATTTCGGGTGCTCTGGCATCCACTAAACTCAACGCGGAATAGGTATAATTACATAGAAAATATATGAAAATAGATATAAAATATATGAAAGCACCCACTATAGTAAAATATTGATTGGGTGCATTGGTATTTGGGTTGATCTTAAAGTGAAGGAGGTTCTGGTTCAAACCTCATTGAGGTGTGATTTTTTTTAAGCACCCATAAATTCTGGGTTCGCCACTAAATCAAAGCCGCATTACCTCGCAAGTATAAACGGTCAGAAGTCATTAAGACATGCAAACAACCAATATAATTTTTTTTCAAATAAAAATTACTTTTGGACAAAATTATCAACATAGAAAAAGACAAAGCCGCATTACCTCGCATGCAAACAACCAATATAATTTTCTTCAAATCAAAAATTACTTTTAGACAAAATTATCAACATAGAAAAAGACAAAGCGGCATTACCTCGCAAGTATAAACAGTCAGAAGTCATTAAGACATGCAAACAACCAATATAATTTTTTTCAAATCAAAAATTACTTTTAAATAAAATTATCAACATAGAAAAAGACACACAACTCTTGGTGTAATTGGCTTACTTGAATAAGTTAGCAATCGGCATAGGAATTGGATTACAAAACAAGAGCTTCGTTCTAGGTTACTTTCAGAGACTGAGCTCTCTAATGATTTAACTACACCTACACAAACAAATTTATATACTCACGAGATAGTATTAATTATCAACGAAAACGGGGAATACAGAAATGCACCTACAGATTGATGGCTTGTTCCTTCTTTCCGATCTTGTACGTTGTGCCGTCTCTCTTAAAGTATCACTGTCAATTTCATTCCATCACATCAAAATCCAGAACGAAATTTTGAGAGAGTTAACAAAAACTAAATGAAAATGAAAGTCTACTCTGAGATCGATCACTGTAACGAATTAAATCGTCTCAACAGATCGCCTTTTGCCATTCCGAAACTCTTTCCCTTGCGCTTCATTTTGACGCTGACATTCTAGATGAAAATTGTGTGTGTACACACAAGCCACAGAGCGTTTTTTGAGAATTCAAAATGGGATACGGGTATTTATATATCTGTTGGCCACAACTGCGTGGATGGATAGTTGATGAGTTGGTGAACGAGTTCTGTAAACTCACCCAGTTCTTCATGTTTAAAACATGAATATTACTCTTACCATTTAACTTGGTTTGGCCTTTCTTCAACTACGCAGATGTTAATTTGACATGTATTATATTAATCAATGTGATTATAAATTTACAAGTTAAAGAAGAAATTGGGAGTAACATCAAATCAAAATCTGATCTTGAGGTGCCTAAATGCATTTGAATTCTCGAAGTGTCAAATGTGTCAAAACGAAAGAATGTCCTACGAATTACAACACTAACAACCCTATTATGTACTGTAAGTATATCGATACAGCTTCTGTCAAAAGCAATTCTGTCAAAACTTGGACGTATAAACAGAAGTCCTCCTCGCAACTAAGTCATGTACCCTTTGAATTGTAAATGTTTTATCATAAATGTTGAATGTTCTGCTATGAGAAGCAAGAAGGAAGAATGCATTCACTTACTATAACACCCCGCATTTTCGAGCTAGAAAGGAAAATGACCATTATGGCCTTGGTCTTGGGTGGTTTTGGAGTGTAATAAACTTACACTTCAAAGCCCCTCTTCACACTTCAAAACATGGAATACCTTAGATGAATTAATTACACACTCACACACGGCCATTTGCATGAACATGGCTTGGAGTTTTTGTAACTCCCGAGCTTGGCTACGTGTGAATGGTCTTGAGCTAGTTGTACTTGTATCATCCACTCCATCTTGAAGGGAATGTGTCCTCAAATTCAGTGGATGTTCATCCTTAACCGTCGCAATAGGAAAGAGGTCACATATGTTGAAGGTGTTGTGCACTTGATATTCCTGAGGAAGGTCAATTTTGTAGGTATTATCATTGATTCTTTCAAGTACTTGAAAGGGACCATCATCCCTCAGCATCAACTTGGTTTTCCTTTGTGAAGGAAACTGGTCTTTTCTAAGGTGCACCCAAACCCAATCACCCGGTTCAAGAATAAGCTTTCTTCTCCCCTTGTTTGCTTTCTTAGCAATCTCTTGATTTTTCTTCTCAAGCTTTTGCCTCACTTTATTATGCAATTTCTTCATGGCTTTGGCCTTCTTGCTTCCATCTAATCTAATCATAAGATCACTTGGCAAAGGAGTTAAATTCAAAGGGGTGAGGGGGTTGATGCCATATACACACTCAAAGGGAGTCATTCTCGTACTTGAGTGTATAACCCGATTGTATGCAAATTTCACCAAAGGTAGGTGGTCCACCCATGAAGTCATTTTGCCTTTAAAAATTGATCGTAACATAGAACCCAAAGTCCTATTTACAACCTCATTTTGGCCATCGATTTGTGGGTGGAAAGATGTAGAGAATAGCAATCTAGTGCCAAGCCTACCCCACATTGACTTTCAAAAGTGACTAAGGAACTTAGAGTCCCTATCACTTATAATGGTCCTCGGAACACCATGCAATTTGACAACATTTTTAACAAATAAAGAAGCCACACTTGACGCATCCACTTTTTGAACAAGGAATGAAGTGTGCCATCTTAGAAAAATGATCAACCACAACAAAAATGTTATCCCTACCTCGTCTAGTCCTTGGAAATCCTAACACAAAATCCATAGATATATCAAGCCAAGGGCGTACAAGAGTGGTAAGCACGGTATATAAACCGCGAGGGAGGAGCCGAGACTTGGCTCCCTTACAATCTAAACATTTCCCGCAAATCCTAGCCATTTCCTTGTGCATTCTAGGCCAATAGAATTGCTCCTCCAATATCCCGAGGGTCTTGTCAATCCCAAAATGACCCATTAGAATGCTATCATGTGCTTTCCTCACAAAAAACTCTCTCCAAGAGCTATAAGGTATACAAAATTGTCTACTTTTAAATAAGTAACCATCAAACTTAGCATAAGGATTTGAACCCCTATCCAAAACCAACTTGTCCCTACCCAATTCTTCACATTCCCTAAAGATAAAAGCAAAGTGAGAATCCTCGGGATACAATGACTTTAGGCTCTCAAAACCCATTAACTTTGAAGATAAAGTGGATACAAGTACATGTTTTCTAGATAAGGCATCGGCAACCACATTGTCCTTACCCTTCTTGTATTGAATAACATAAGGGAAGGTTTCTAGAAACTCAATCCATTTGGCGTGCCATTTGTTAAGCTTATCTTGTGCCTGTAAGTGTTTCAAGGATTCATGGTCTATCCGGATCACAAATTCCTTAGGCCACAAGTAGTGTTGCCAATTGCCCAATGCTCTAATCAAGGCATACAACTCTAAATCATACGTGGAGTAGTTTAAAGTAGCACCCTTGAGCTTTTCACTAAAATAAGCAATGGGTTTTAAGTCTTGCATCAAAATAGCCCCTATGCCTACTTTACTAGCATCACATTCAACTTCAAACATCTTATCAAAGTTGGGCAATTATAACAAAGGCGCGGAAATGAGCATAGCTTTCAAAGCTTCAAAAGCCTTAGCTTGCTCTTCACCCCACTTGAAGGGTTGGTCTTTTCGAATCACCTCGGTCAAGGGGGCGGCTATGGTGCTAAATTCTTTGACAAACCTTCTATAAAAACTAGACAACCCGTGGAAGCTTCTTACTTCACCAACGGTTTGTGGGATTGGCCAATTTTTGATAGCGTCTATCTTGGATTCATCCACTTCGACCCCTCTTGAACTAACAAAAAAACCCAAGAAAACAACTTCATTAACACCAAAGGAACACTTTTCAAGATTGGCATACAACTTCTTTTTTCTAAGCACATCAAACACACTTTGTAAATGTAATACATGCTCATCTATAGACTTGCTATATACCAAGACATCATCAAAATAAACAACAATAAACTTTCCAATAAAAGGCTTCATCATATGATTCATTAGCCGCATGAAAGTATTTGGAGCATTGGTTAGGCCGAATGGCATAACCATCCATTCATAGAGACCAAATTTGGTCTTGAAGGCGGTTTTCCATTCATCACCGGATTGCATACGAATTTGGTGATAACCACTCCGAAGATCTATCTTGGAAAATATACAAGAACCATTCAACTCATCAAGCATGTCATCTAATCTAGGAATAGAGTGACGATATTTTACCGTAATCTTATTGATGGCTCGACAGTCCACACACATACGCCAAGTTTCGTCCTTCTTTGGCATTAATAATACCGGAACCTCACATAGACTCATGCTCTCTTTGATGTAAACTTTGTTGAGAAGTTCTTCAACTTGTCATTGTAGTTCTTTGGTGTCCGTAGGTTTGCTTCTATAATCCGGTTTATTTGGCAATTGTGAGCCCGGCCAAAGTCAATTTTATGCTCAATACCCCAAAGTAGGAGCAACCCTTGTGGAAGTTCTTTGGAAAAAACATCTTCATAATACTGCAACACAAGAGAAATCAAAGGAGAAATAGAAGAATTAGTGGGGTTAGTGTTAAAACAATATGCCAAAAGAAGCATGGGTGTGTCCTCATCATGATCCACGAAGAGCTCCTTCTTTCTAACCAACATCACCATATTTTCTTTTCCATTTGAAGTTGAGGCAGCCTTGGATACCCCCACTACCCCACCTATGAGTTCCTCCTCCTTTTATTTATTTTCGAATTTCTTCCCCTTTTCTTTCAATTCTCTCATCCTTTGATGCAACTCGTTCACTTGTGAAGGCAAAAGTGGATGAAGTGCGACCTTTCGGCCATCCTTATCAAGTGTATATCAATTATACCTCCCATCATGTTTGGTAGACCTATCATATTGCCAAGGTCTACCTAACAATAAGTGACACGCTTGCATTGGTATTACGTCATAAAGCACTTTGTCATGGTAGTTTCCTACCTTAAACCGTATCACACATTGCCTCATGACTTTCAATTCACCACATTAATTCAACCATTGTAACTTATAAGGGCTAGTATGAAGTGTAGTGGGCAATTTCAAGAAGTTCACCATAGCAACACTAACAACATTTGCACAACTACCACTATCTATCACCAAAGTGCACACACTACCCTTCACAAGGCACTTAGTATGGAATAGATTCTCCCTTTGGCTAGAATCATCTATTGCCTTACTAATCATGGCACGCTTCACTACAAAGTTTGGAATAAGACACTCTCCTTCTTGCGGATAAACATCTTCCCCATCATCATCATCATGTGGCTCACCCTCCGTTTCCTCTCCATCTTGAGGCTCAAACTCATTTTCCTCTCTTTCAACACCCATTTCTTTACCAAGAAAATACAATCTACCTTTCCTTAGGATTACATTGCATTGGTTGTTAGGGCATTCATTGGATTTATGCCCCCAACCTTGGCATTGAAGCATTGGAACCCTTTAGGATTAGGATACTTGTGAACTTCTTGCCTCAGAGGAATTTTGGGGACTATTTTGGGCTCGGGCAGCCTAGTAATGGCAGGTTGGTCCTTATTTTTGGGCCAACCCAAAGAGGATTGAACCATATCCTTGCCCCTTGGCCAACCCGAGGTCGATTTCCCTTTGCTTTGAACGACGACCTCTTTTTAAGTTCCCTTTCCATCTCAAGAGCCGCTTGGAAAATACTTTCGACGGTATCAAACTTATGAAGTGTCAAATGAGTGGAGATCTCTTTGTTCAATCACACTTGAACCAAATGATGTCATGACTAATTTGTTCTCTACGATGATCAAGCTTCAACATGAGTTGTTGAAACTCATCATAATATGCCATCACACTTTGATTCCTTTGTCGCAAATTGTACAATCTAGCAAACAACTCATGGCGATAACTTTCGAGAAGATACCATTGCCTCATTAGATACCTCAACCAAAACCATGGTGGTGGTTGTCCATCAATCAACTCATTACCAAATCGTTTGACGTATTCCCACCATGTGTTAGCATAACCTTCAAAGTGAGCTATGGCGTAACAACTCTTCTTCTCTTCCGAGATATCATTCACTTGAAACACTTTATCGCACGCCGATTCCCAAGCAAGATAAACCTCGGGGTCACTTTCACCCTTAAATATAAGTAGGCTCAATTTGATGGTATTGATGCCTACGTCTCTCTCTTGGTGTCGGTTTCCCTTTTCTCCATACCCTTGGTATCTTCTTGGATCCACACGTACCCCTCTCATCTCCTCTTCCCTCATGTAAGCCTCATCAAAGGCTCCATACCCTTCATAATCCGGTCTACCATATTTCTCAAAGTGGACGGGATAGTTTTCGACGTTTGGGACTTGATTTGGAAGAATTGTATTTTGTGGAGGTGGTATTTGGTTTAGTGGAGCTTGGAAGGAAGGGTTTGGATTTAGTGGAGGTATTGGATGCCCAAGTCCTTCTTGCGGAACTTAAGGAGTTTGGGAATGGGTTGGTCTATTGGAATCTCGGGTTAGAGGGTTATGGGTCATTTGGCTTGTGGCATTTAGTGGAGCTAGTGAAGGATTTGGCAATTGTGACCATGTTTCAGGAGTAACGGTGGCGTAGGAATTTCTATCATGTCCACTTGAGGAAATATGTTGAGGGGTAGAAGGGTGAGAGTTTCTTTGACTCTCCACTTGTTCTAACCTCCCACTAATAGTCATTACTTCTCCCCCTATGGCTCCCACTTCCGTACTCAACCTTTCAAGAGTTCGGGTCATAGCCTCAAGAGTGACCCTCATATTCTCCATTTCATTAAAATCCACGGTTTGAGACGTGGTTTCCTTCATTATCAAGGTATCACCTACACAAGTAACAAATAAGTTAGTTTAAAACCTCTCCTCACTTACACTCCCTTGGTTCACTCACACTCAAGCTCCACAAGTGTTGTAGATTGGCTAGTAACCCGTGAATCCTTAAGGTATGAGTATGCTTTTGTCCGGAATGGATTCTTGTTTGAAACTCAAAGAATTTTCGTTGGACTAGAGCCAAGAGTTATAACGTATTCAAACGATAAAAGCACTCAAATAAACGCTGACATGAACACAAAGCTTCAAAGAGCTAATTGACAAGCTAGTAGGAATGTACTAGTTTGTTAATTAGTTCTTAAGTCAATTTGATGAAACTAGGAATCAATAATTAGAAACTAGAACATCCAAATTTGAGCTTAATTATCATGTGAAAAGTAACTAGGGTGACGTGGTAGCATGTCATTGTCCACGGGTCCACATACGTTGTTCATCAACTTGAAGCCTTGGTCCCTTTATATCATGCGTTATGGATGACTTGTTATTGGGAGGGAAACATAAAATATTGTAACTTTTTTTTTCAATTTTTTCAAACTCAAAAGGTGATGTTTGACCTTACTAGTTCCACAAGATAAGGTTCCTTTTTTTAAGGGAAAAGTGGTTGTCAAGTCTAGAAAGGTGATGTTGGCAAGTCTTCTCACAAACAACTTTTTCAATTTTGTCTTGCAACCTTTTTGGATCTATTGCTCTTTTGAGACATAGGATGAAGAGAAACTTTTAAGATGAACACAACATCAACACCTTCAAGAACAAAACAACAATACACCACAATGGCAAACTCAAGGCCACTTCAAGTTTTCACAACAACAAGTATCTTCTTATTAAACTCAACTTTAGATTTAGACACTTTTTTGTGTTGGTGGAGAAGAGACCCACACTAGAAACAAACTAAACAAGTAAAATCTTTTGTAGATATACAACCAATTTTCGACCAAAATGTTCAAGAACACACTTTTTGGTAAGAGCTTCCCAAGATTGGTTTTGTAAGAACAAAACCAAGCCTTGAGCTTTGATACCAAATGATACAAAAGATCAAACTTACTACAAGGAATCAAGAGAACAACAAGAACACCACCACTAGAGAATCAAAGGCCCCACTCGGCTTCTCTAGGTTTTCAAGGCAACAACGACAATATTCAACAAGATAGATAAATAACACAAGATTGCAATAACTATAATGAATCGAAAGAGCCCCACACGGCTTCACTATATCTAGATACAAACAACAAGATTACAAAATGATGGATAGTAACTTGACACAAAATATCCTAGAATCTAAGAACCCTAACATGAAGATTATGACCCTAATACGAAAAGATATTTACACCAAATTCTTACTTTAATGAAGAGGAACTCATGAACCTCAAGACCACCAAGTTTCTAGCCAAAGAATAACAAAAGTGTTACTACACTTTGTTTTCTAGTTTTGGGTTCACTCTCGAGAACAAGAGAGAGAGGTTCTCAAAATATTACAAGACTTGTGTTTCTATAATAATAAAAATGAACAAAGTCCAAGAAATAGCCCTATTATTGTCTATTTATAGTACCCCACAAAATAAAAGGAAAATGACCATTCTAGCCTTGGTCTTGGGTTGTTTTGGAGTGTAATAAACTTACACTTCAAAGCCCCTCTTCACACTTCAAAACATGGAATCCCTTAGATGAATTAATTACACACTCACACACGGCCATTTGCATGAACATGGCTTGGAGTTTTTGTAACCCCTGATCTTGGCTACGTGTGAATGGTCTTGAGCTAGTTGCATTTGTATCAAGAATTCTTTTAAGATCATTTGAAATTGCCCGTGTATTTTAGATTACCTTATGCATAATGTAATGATTTATGAAATGCTCTCACTTACGTTATATGTAAAAGTACATTATTTTTGATTTCTCTGCGTACCAGTACATCTGTATTGACCCCCTTATATTTTAGGGTCTTAGTCTCAATCTCGAGAGCCCGCTAAGCCGTAGATTGATTGGTTAGAGAATTGCAGTTGGTGAGCCTCCCTTATTTTGGAAGGCCTATTGTATAAGTCATTGTTATTTTATTTTGATTCATGGTCCGACTAGGGGCCTTGTCCCAGTTTTCAGACAGAGGTTATTTTCAGTTAGTATAGATTTCGCAGACTAGTGTTAGATGTTTTGATCTTTATGTACTCATTTCAGTGTTGAGTAGTTTGAAACAAAAGTTGACCATGATTCCGTTTTGCTATATATTTCCGCATTTCCTTTTAGTACAAGAATGGTATCTATGATTGCAAGTTAGAAGGGGCGCTCGGGCCTTTATGATTTGGGACGCTCGTCACGGCTAGGGCCTCGGTTCGGATCGTGACACTTACGCACTAGACATAGAGTTGAAAATTTTTCATAAATTTTTTATATAAAATTGGTGTCCATTGTCATGTCTCTTTGTCACAAAAGATGTAATACTGCACAGGCCGAGTTAAAACTCAAATCCACCATTATCTAAGAAAATTATAATGTTGTTTTACAAGGGTTTAAAAATAAAAAAGACAATTAAAGAATTTTTAATGTGCTTTTTAGGTTACGAGATATTTCAGCTTTTTCAATTTAGAATCAAAATACCTTGTACCAATGAAGGATATTGTGAAAGCTATACCAGAATCTTAACAGGTAAAGGCTGTACAAGATATTCCATCTTTTGCATAATAAACAGATCTAAACCAATCTAATCAAGTGACTACTCAAACTACCTTACAACTCAGTCCTTCAGTTTTGCAAATCTACAAACAAGTAGATTGATGATGTTACAACTACCTTCCACAGCCATCTTTAGAACTGTCAACTACACATAGGTGGCATTCAATGCTTTAAAACAACACCTATGAAACTGATTTTAGCATTGAGGATCTAAAGAAGCAAGGTAACTAGGAACTAAAATGATATGATGTTTATAGAGATAGGTAAATTGAACAAAGGTACGGCAGCTCTAAGATCAGCTACAAGGCGATCGACCATGTTTTGTGCTAGAGAAATTCGGAGAAGCAACTATTTACTCAGCCGGGAAAGTGTACATATAGCCGCTTCGAGGACAGTTATTTAAGACAGCAATGAAAAATTACAAAATAGTTAATGTTTAGCTGCTTCAAAATCAACTTCACACCTATTGGACCGAAGTGTAAACTCCGGTTTGAAGTTGCAAACTTCAGACATACGTGTCTCAAGTTAGGCTTCCTAAACTTTCACAGGTTTGATAGGAATTCATCATCAAACAAAAGAAACATATACGTGAACAGAGGCGAATCCAAAATTTGAAGTCTGGGGGTGCATCAGTATTGTCAAAGGCGCGCATAAGTTCTGAATAAAGACTCAAATTTGTGTTGATCAGTCGCCTCGTTTAATAGGTTCTAATTTATAAGATATACTTTCAATAAGGCTTTTCTGGAGATACAAACACTAAACAATTGATATTTCATTTAATAATAAAAAAACAATTTCTGTGTCATATATTTGTCATTCATACTGATATTATTAGTCTTGAACTAGACATATGTATATATTTCTTCTCCTTTATTCTTATTTTTGTTAAATCTGACGCTTTATTTGTAATTTGTGCTTAAATATAATGGACCTTAAAGCTTTTTTTGCCCTTTTTTGCTTTTGCTAAGGCGATAAAAATTGTCTTTAAAAATAGAACTTGGTTGAGGAGAATAATATCTATCCATTGCAAATTTTCAATTCACAAGAATCAATAACAAATTCCTACAAAATAAAAAATTCACCGAGAATATAAATAAAATTAATTAATTATTTTTAATCAAAGTCCATAAACTTAAATAGAAGCAAGAAAAAAAATACAAATAAATTTTGCACACTAACTTTCAAGCAATAAATAAATATTAAAAGCATTTATGATTTAACATTATCCAAAGTTAAATAAAAAAATAAAAAAACAAAAGGAAGAGATGTATACCTGTTAGGATCAAATAGAGAATTGAAATTGTAATTCTAGTTTCCACTTTCCAGGGAGTTTGGCTTTTGGGGGAATTTGGGAAATAGAGTTGGTGACAATTAAATGTTACTATGTTAGGTAAATGAAAAAAAAGGGGCATTCATCAAAAATCGAACCCGATATGCCGGGGCCTAAAGGATGCTAGCATATGAGTTCAGAATCAGTGCACCCAAACATTTTTTGTTATTGAGGGTGTACAATTATATATATTAACTGTTTAGTAGAATATCTATACATATATATACAATTTTTTTAAAAAGTTACCGGGTGCACGTGCACCCTCGGCTAACCATGTAGGTCCGCCTCTGTATGTGAAGACAACGAAATGGAGATAATTTAGCTAACGATTGCTCATCGTCTGGCTTGCTGATGGAACCTAGCATATGCTATTTAAATCATATGCCAAAGTATAAAATGGAAGAGCTGCCTCTGGTTGCTTAGCTAACAAAGCTGTTGTCGAGTCCATGAGTAGTACTTAAAAATGACGGTCATATTAAAGCAATAACAGATAGAAATCATTTTCTTCTTTGTAAACTCAAATGGAAAGTGTCTCTCAAAAATGTACATTGTATCTTCAAATGATAGAGTAACAGACTTGCCAAGTTATTTAGCATTCTTTTCCTAAAGTACTGGACCAAAAAAAATTAATTGTAACTTAGGGTAAAGGAGGCCTAATTATTATAATAGCTATCCTAAATAATAAACATAATCTATAAAAATAGTCACTCTCCTCTGCAGGCTAGACGGTAACATATTTGTCATCTAGACGGTAACATATTTGTCATCTGTATTAGCAAACTAGACAAAGTTGCATTCGGTAGCAATAGGAAAAAAAATCCAAGTCTATCTACCACTTTCTAAACAAAAATTGCTCTGTCTCAACTGTTAAATACAATAGACAACTACTGTGAGTGACAATGTATACTTGAATATCATACATGTATAACTCTTTAGAACCTTGTTCACTTCCAAATTCATGAATATCCATCAACAATCATGTATCCCAAAACACCATGATGATTCAAGTTTCACCAAAAAAGGGGGTCTTGATACAAGTGCGACTATGAAGATCAACGTGTGTACAAGTGCAGTAAAGTATCATCCTAGGAAGTTCAATGTTGAGACGTGAGAAGGATCAAAGACACACCAAAGCCGCCCTATTTTCTCATTTATTACATTAGAGGGGCGCCCCCTTTTCATTAAGGGTCTTTTGGTCATTTCATCTTTTATGTAATAAGGAGACTATATATAGTTTAGTATTAGGGATTTTCATGACTTAGTTGATTATTGTTGTAAATCTTGACATTTGAAACACCAAAGTCCTCTCTCTACTTGAGGCAAATTGAAACTTGTAACTAGGATAACAATTCAAGGGTGGAATCTCTTGTAATTGCTTGTTTTTGAGAAACCTTGGCGCTTGAGTGGTGGAATCCTCTCTTGTGTCATCGTAAGAGTTAGGTGATCGTGTGTGGAGGTGTTAGGGGTCTTAGAGTTGTATGTACTCTTTGGTTACTAGGATTTACACCACCTTCTTCTAACTATCTATCCCTTTACTTTTATTTTCATCTTGTAGTAGTTGTGTCTTGTCTTCTTGTAATAGTTGGTTGGTATTATTGTAAGCTTATGGTTCATCACATTAATGTAGTTTTTTTGCTGTTTTGGTGTAGTTATACACGTTATTATCTCTCCATTGTTGAAGCATTCTCGGATTTTTTTTTCATTCTTGTGTTGTCATTCTTGGCCGAGACTTGGTTCCTTGGGCTCTGATTTGTGGTGTATTTTGTGACATTTTTTGGGGGCTATGTTGTGTCTTCTTAGGGTTGTAAGGTATCATTTGGTATCAAAGACAAGGCTGGTTGTGTTCCTACACTACCAATCTTGGGCTCTCTTAGTAAAAAAAAGTGTTCGTGTTCTTGGCCGGGTGTTCTTCTTGTTGTTATTGTGTTTGGCCGATATTTGTGTCTTGATTTGAGTGTGTTTTGTTGTCTTAGTTTGTTTCTAGTGTTGGTTCCCTTTCTCCTCAAAACTTATTGAGTATACCATCCAAGTTCTTGAACAATATTCTGGTTGTGTTGTGGTGTTAAGTGGACAGTTTCTTGTTGTTGGTGGTGGTGTTCATCTTGTGTTCTTGTGTTGTGTTGAAAAAGTTGTTGTTTGATCTTGAAGAGAGAAAAGAAGTATAAGACTTTGTGTTTTTCTTGAAAACAATCCAAGACAACACCAAAGTAGAAAAATAAAAAGAGCCCTCCAAAAAGCAAGTTACCAAAAAGGAGTAAGACACTTTTCAAACTTAGACAAAAGAGGAAAGAGACAAGACTACCCCAAAAAGGTTGTCTTGCCAAAAGAGTGCAAATTGGTAGAAAGTTGGTGGAAAACTTTTGAATCTTGAAAAGAGAGTCTCAAGTCTTGTAAGCTTATACTATAGCTGAAATATCATCCTCAAAGGTGTATTATTGAACATCAAAGTCTTGGAACAACTTCTCTTCAATAACAAAGTGTGTTTTTGTCTTGTAAACTTATTTAGTTTTCTTGTTGCTGTTTGTGTGGTGTTGTTGCTTGTGGTTCAAAGACTTGAACCTTTGTTGGTGTGTTGTGTGTAACATTGTGGACTGATTTTGGTGCTATGGAACCCGAGACCTCACACTCTCAATCCATAGGGGAACACAATGCTACTAGTATCATTTTGGCTTGCCTTGAAGCTATGTCCTGAGACATGGCTAGGATGACCGCAGGTATTGAAAAACTAGACTTGGATGTGGTATCAATAAAGGGTGAAGTGTCAATAATGGGTGGGAGATTGGAGAGAGTGGAAAGCCAAAGAAGCCGACCTTCTACCCCTCGACATATTTCACCAACTAGTACTCCCGAGGCCATGCACCATATGCTATATCCACCTATTGTGACAAATCAAACCAACCGTCACTCCCAAATCTGAGATCATGATAGACCAAGCCATCCTCCAATTCCCCAAGTCCAACAATAAGGACTTAGAACCCAAATACTACCAGCAAACCCGAGCCCTCCCATCCAAAATCCACTTGACCAAAGACCTCACTATCCAAATCCAATCCCGCCGCTACAAACTCTACTTAACCCAAATAGATCCGTCCATGTTGATGGGTATGGTAGAGGAGAACAACATGCTAGTTATGGACCATATAATGATGTTTAAATGAGAAGGAAGGAGATGGGGGGTAGGCAAGGTGATCCAAGGGAAGTTCACGGCCGAGAAGGAAGAGTTGTTCTTTGGAACCAACAAGGGAACCAAAACCGTGATATAGGTCTAAATACCATCAAGGTGGGGCTTCCAACATTCAAAGGTAAGAGTGATCTATCTTGGGAGTCCACTTATGAGAGAATCTTCCAAGTTAATGACCTTATTGAGGAGAAAAAGAGTTGTTATTGATTGCATATTTTGGGGGTTATGCTATTACATGGTGGAAGTATGTGAAGAGATTTGGCAATGTTTTGATTGAGGGGAAGCACCCTCCTTGGTTTAGGTTAAGGTACCTCATGAGACAAAGGTACTTACCCAAGAGTTACCATCAAGATCTCCTTGCTAAGTTGTATAACTTGAGGCAAGAGAACAAAAGCATCATGGCTTACTATGATGAATTCCAACAACTCATTTTGAAACTTGATCACCGAGGGGAGCAAGTAAGCCATGACATCATTCGATTCAAGGTGGGGTTGAATAAGGACATTACCTCACGGTTGCTACTTCACAAGTTTGACACCATTAATGCCATCTTCCAAGCCGCCTTGGAAGTTGAGAAGGAATTACGGGAGAAACCGAGTGTCAAGCTCAAAGGACAATCTCCCTCGAGTTGGCACAAGGACAAAAATGACCCATCCAATGTGGATAAAACCGAGTACAAGGCTGCACAAGATAAAAACAAGGCTCACCAAAGGTACCCTCCGAGAAATGAAGGTAAACTGCATTCCTCTTCTAGTTTTAAGGGCTTTCAATGTTTTAAATGCCAAGGTTGGGGACACAAGGCTAACGAGTGTCCAAATAGGAGAAATGTGATCCTAAGGGAGGGAAAGTTGTACTTTCTTGGGGAGGAGGTGGGACTTGAACTGAAGGAGATTGATGATCAATCTCAAGATGGAGAGAAGGTAGAACCCGAGGAGCCAAAGAAGGGGAATGAGGAAGATGTTTGGCCGTGTGAAGGTGAGATTGTAGTGCCTATGTATATGGCAAGGAAATTCATGCTTAGTGAAGGTATGGAAGAAGAAGTCGAGAGTGAGGAGGATGAAAAAGGAGAGAAGTCGAGAGTTGGGATTGTGGGATTTGCCCACAAGGACTCTTTGTTGATTACTAACCGAGATACTAGCACTTTGCCTAGTATCAAATCTTATTATGTGCAGGTTGTAGAACATATAAATCCAAGAAGAATGCTTGATGATATCATGGGACCCTTGGTTGAACATCCTAACCTTAGGAAGAGCAATGAAGAGATGATAAAAAAAGGAGAGCTTGCCGGTGATGATTGCTTGAATTTGAGGGCAAATTCCTCTCAAGATGGAGAGGATGATACAAGTGCGACTATGAAGATCAACGTGTGTACAAGTGAAGCAAAGTATCATCCTAGGAAGTTCAATGTTGAGACGTGAGAAGGATCAAAGACACACCAAAGCCGCCTTATTTGCTCATTTATTACACTAGAGGGGCGCCCCCTTTTCATTAAGGGTCTTTTGGTTATTTCATCTTTTATGTAATAAGGAGACTATATATAGTTTAGTAATAGGGATTTTCATGACTTAGTTGATTATTGTTGTAAATCTTGACATTTGAAACACCAAAGTCCTCTCTCTACTTGAGGCAAACCGAAACTTGTAACTAGGATAGCAATTCAAGGGTGGAATCTCTTGTAATTGCTTGTTTTTGAGAAACCTTGGCGCTTGAGTGGTGGAATCCTCTCTTGTGTCATCGTAAGAGTTAGGTGATCGTGTATGGAGGTGTTAGGGGTCTTAGAGTTGTATGTACTCTTTGGTTACTAGGATTTACACCACCTTCATCTAACTATCTATCCCTTTACTTTTGTTTTCATCTTGTAGTAGTTGTGTCTTGTCTTCTTGTAATAGTTGTTTGGTGTTAAGCTTATTGTTCATTACATTAATGTAGTGTTGTTTCTGTTTTGGTGTAGTTATACACGTTATTATCTCTCCATTGTTGAAGCATTCTCGGATTTTCTTTTCATTCTAATGTTGTCATTCTTGACCGAGACTTGGTTCCTTGGGCTCTCGGTTAGTGGTGTGTTTTGTGACTTTTTTTGGGGCTGTTTTGTGTTTTCTTGGGGTTGTAAGGTATCAGGTCTGAAATAAGATAATATTCAAGCCAAATAATCGCTGGGATTTACAAGGAAAAGTTACTGACCTTCGAAGAAATTAACAACTATCGGAGCCAGTGCCAAAATTAGCCATCGTGGTAGAATGATGAATATCCGATGAGCATAATTGATATCAGCGAAAAATATCAAAGAAATAATGAGAAAGGTGAAATCTCACCAGTTGTTTAAGTAGCTAAGAGTAAACATAAAATACAATATAGAACCAACAACCAAAATTGAGCTGCAAGCTGTCTGAAATCTTGAAGTACACATCACTAACAACTCAAAATATATCGCAATATTGCACAGATAAATATCCTTTGAGAAGCCATAAAGGAAGAATCAAATTACTCGTCAAATCCATCTATTATCAGTATTGAAACAAAGGTAAAATTTCTGGATTTCTTTAACTTCTATAGTTTCAAAGACCAAATGTTAGCACGTGGAATTTGATGATTTGCTGAAAAACTTAAAACAGTGGAGACAAGAACTATCAGGACACGAATGCGCAACAGTGCAAAACATTCCAGAAAGATCACTTGGGAACTTAATAGCAGGTTCTGCAATTGCTTTCTTCAGTAATCCAACACCAAGCAATATTTATATTCAGTATAGTAAGTAAGACAGATGATTGGAGAAAAAACAAAAAATAGGACATGACTTTGCAAGACTTCACTGACAAACAAAATTTACAGGCAAAAGAGCCTCTTTTGTACAGATTGTTCAATAATAATAAAAGAGAATAGTCTATACACAAAATTGTTTTGTTTTAATACAAGGGGCTGGACCAGATCAATTTTTTTTCCCCTCACAAGCCCCCTTAACATGGTTCCTTTACATTAATGTAATTCTAATCAAAGATGAATCAATATCCTTCCACCAGCTTTCTTCTCCTTTTGTTGGTTCTGCAGTTCAAGAGCTTCATTGGCTTCAATTTGGCACTATTGTAAAAATCATCCAATATTGGATTACCGACATTTGAAACCAAAACCGGGTTGAGTTCCTTCATCTTCCTCTCCTGACGAACACGATTATCAGTTGAAAGGAAAGGGTGATTCAAAAGCATATCAGCTGTCCATCGAGAACATGGGTCCGTAGCAAGGCACTTGTTCAAAAAATCCACCGTATGTCTGGACAACTTCTCGCCGTGCAAGTCCGGAGACTGCATTCCAATTTTGCACAACAGATGAAGAGTATCGTTAATTCCAGTGCAATCCAAAATTTTCTTTCCAGTAATCATCTCAAACACGGTGCAACCAAAAGCCCAAATATCAACAGCAGTTCCATATTTCCCATCAAAAACCGACTCTGGTGCCATATACATGGGCGTTCCCCTAAGTTTTTTTTTCTGTCTCTCAATTCCAACCCTTTGTGCAAATCCAAAATCGGCTAGTTTTGCAGTTTTTTCTACCCACCAGAAGAACATTATGCGGTTTAATATCATGATGAACAAAACCCCTTCCATGAATAACACTAAGTCCCAAAAGAATTGATTTTGAATACTTTTTACTTCAAAACCTGGCAACCCATTTTTACCAATACATCGGCTAAGCTTCCACCAATGCCATATTCGAGCAAGATATTGTAGAGAATATTGCCATTTTCTTCTGTAGCATCCGCTCCAAAACATGAAATAATTTGCGAACAATCATAGAATTCGTTCAAGAATTCTCTCTCCAGTCCATATTTTTACTTTTTATTGACTCCTTTCAAAAGAGATAAGATCCGGTGAATCGGAAACTCCTTTTGTAACGACTTGGAACAGGAAAACAGGAAAGATTTCACGGTGATTTGTAGACGGAATATCGACAGAGGAATTATCGTGTATAGTTGCTAAAGTGACAACACCTTCTGCACCTCTTCCAATTGTTCTTCCTCTCGTCCATTTAATGGGCGCCATTGAATCTGCGCCTCTTCCAATTGTTCTTCCTCTCGTCCATTTAATGGGCGCCATTGAATCTTATTTTGCTTTACAATAAGTAATTGGCTTACACGGAGACTAGTTATATTGCACTGCGTGTTTCCAAGGATTTTACGGTTTATGGCGCCGACCGCGTTAGTTATAACTATCCGAATTTCCCTTCTTTTTTGTTTTCTTTTTTCTCTTCCCTTTTATTTCGAAAAGGAAAACGGTTCAAATATGCACTGAACTATCAGAAATGGCTCATTCATGTCATCGTTGTTACAAAATCGGCCCATTTATGCCATTACTTTTTAACAGATGGTTTTTAAAAACAGTCTTGCCACGTGTCAGCTTATTAGAGGGTCAAGTCATTTTTTTTTATCCATTAAAAAAAATCCACGCAACTTTTTGATCCATTAAAAATTAGTTTGATCTATGCTTTTAAAATTTGATTAATTTTTCATGAATATATTCTTAAAATGTTCTCGTTCGATTCGTTTTTTTGTCATTTTTGACATATTAAGGTTGTTTTCATATTTTACCTTTAATATTAATTATTTTTTCTTCAAATTAATTTCAAACACAATAGTAAACATCATTTAATAAATATATTATAATAAAATAGCTATTTTAATTGACGGACGAGTAACTAAAAGGGAACGGAGAGAGTATACACTCCACGTTTTTTTATCACTTTATTTATTTATTTTTTTAAAAGATTCACATTAACTAAAACTTTTGTCATTTTTCAGTTGAAACTGAAGGGATATATAAACATCAAATAGTATTATTATATTATTAATAGTTAGCTTCTCATTTTGCCAACTCTACGTATACTATATATGTCGGCATGTTGTCGCCTTCCTATTTTTGCAATGATAAATGATGATGCATAAAGTGTTACGTACAAATGTTGAATGTTGATCAGGGGTGGCTCAACCCTTTAGGAGAAAAGGCGGCCGCCTAAGACCCCAAAATTTGAGGGGCCTATTTTTGTTTAGTAATAATAAATTACAAATTTTAAGAAATATATTAAATACTATTTATAGAAAAAAGAAAAATTTTATATAAAAAAATAAAATGCAATGCCTCCGTTTGATTTTTGCCTTAGGCCATAAATTTGTTTGAGTCGCCCCTGATGCTGATGATGTCATTCTATGCTTAATAAAAAAATAAAAAACTAAAAAGTTACTTACATTCGGCTGACAAAATATTTCATGTATGCTAAGACATACTATATGCTTAATTAGAATAGCATTTGGTTATAAATTTTAGTAGTAGATTTTTAAAAAAAAAATTCTTTAAATGTTTGTTTGATCATGAAAAATTAATCAAATTTAAAAGCATAGATCAAATTAATTTTTAATGGATCAAAAAATTGGGTGGATTCATTTTAATGGATCAAAAAAAAATTAAAAAGAAAATTAAATTTAAAAAAAAAATGACGTGGCCCTCTAATAAGCTGCCACGTGACAAGGCTGTTTTTAAAAACCGGCTGTTAAAAAGTAATGGCATGGATGAGCCAGTTTTGTAATGGCGATGGCATAAATGAGCCCAACTTTTAACGGATGACATAAATGAGTCATTTCTAATAGTTCAGTGGCATATTTGAGCCTTTTCTCTTTCCAAAATTCTTTTAATTTTTTTTTTTTTTTTTTTTTTTTTTTACAAAAATAGAATTATTAGTACCAATATTGCATGTTAACCACTTCTGCAAGTCATTATTTTTTTTTACCATTAGCTAACTAAGGTAGAAATCTGAGTAACGTCAACTAGGTAGTCGATTTTGAAGTAATATGATACTCCCCCATTTCATTTTTATTTGATGTTTGCAAGCTATTTTGCGCAGTTATTAAGAAGATTATTTTGAAACATTAATTAAGAATGTTATTGACAAACTTCAACAAGTCCAACAATGAAGACGTCTTAACAGTTTAATTGATAATTTATCACATGAGGATGATTTTGAAAAAAAAGAAATTTATATTTTTTTATTTCTCAAATAATTAATTATATTTTGAAACAAATGAAAAAAGCCGCAAAATAAGCTTAAAATGAATGGAGTAGTATTAGTTTTTCTTTTTCTTTTTGTATTCTTTGGGGTCCCTAGGTTTCAAGATAAAGTTATGTTTGAATTAGTTATACATTCAGACTTCTCGATAACATCACTTCGTCATAACTACATTTCACTATAGCAGCCTGATTCTTTTGGTAATCAATTTTTCATGTTACATTTTACTTCTCTATCATGACATTTACTGCTAACAACAATGACGTTTATTACAGTTGTACACTCTTGGTAAAATTATTCTTGTATAATAACATTTTCAATTATTATATAATAATTTTTTGTAAGAAATATATTATGTACAAAATAACTATCAAAAAATTTATGGTAATTGATGTAGAGAATAGCAGAAGAAAGGTATATTTAGGAAATCTTCTGCTAGCCTAAGATCGTTAATGAGATTGGAAGATTCAACTATGAAGAGGAAACTATGAAAGTAGAAAGAAGATATTGAATAAGAGAGCTTCGATATAGAAGAAGACTTCTTTGTATTGGATTTGTTTTTGGATGGTTACAAACGTACAAGACCCATCCCTATTTATAGTAGTCTATGGATAGTTCTAGAAATTCTTCTAGATACATCTATAAGAATAATCTAGCAAACTTTATCTACTACAATGCTCTAGAATATGTAGATTATTTGTCCAAGATAATTATCTAAATATCTATACTAGGACATTCTAGATAAATCTATACATTCCCCCAAAAAACATCTTTAACTTTTTCCACACTCTCCCTTAAAGTGATTTTTTGGAAATTACCCCAAGCTTGTCATGGAAGAACTCAAACAAAGCTTTAGGAAGTAACTTGGTGAAAATGTCAACAATATTCTCCTAACTCGTACTTCCAAAGTATTTATAGTTCCATCAAGAATTTTTTCTCGGACGAAGTGATGTTCAACCTCAATGTGCTTAGTTCTTATATGAAATACTGGATTGTTTGCGACCTTGATGACACTTTGATTGTTTCCAAAAACTGCAGTTGTCTTTCATATAGATAGTTGCAAATCTTCAGCTAGTCTTTGGAGCCATACACATTCTTGAGCAATAAGAGAAACTGCTTCATATTCTGCCTCCGTAGTTGATAAAGAAATAGAGTCTTGCTTTTTACTGCACCAAGAAATACCTGTGGTGGAACAGAGAAAAATATAGCCCGATGTGGATCTTCGATCATCCATATCGCCACCCAAATCAGCATCAGTATAACCCATTAATACCAAATCATTCTTCTTTTGAAAGTATAGGCCCATATCTAAAGTTGAGTTAATATATTTCAGAATCCTCTTTGCAGCTTCCAAGTGTGGATTTCTTGGTAATTGCATAAATCTGCTCACATATCCAATAGAAAAACAATATCTGACCTTGTAATAGTCAAATACAGACGACTTCCAACTAGAGCTCGAAAGGCTTTGGGATTTACAAGAAGTGAGCCTTCTTCACGCCTTAACCTCATACTCGTCTCGAGAGGAGTAGAACATTTCTTGCTTTGCTTCTTTCCAAACCTGTCAACAAACTTCTTGGCATACCCTTCTTGAGTAACAAATATTACTTTACTAGTGTTTGTCATCTCTAGTCCAAGAAAATGATGCAGTTCACCCAGTTTCTTGATTTCAAATCTTATGGCCAGCTCTTCTTGAAGCCTTGCAACTTTATCATCATTGTTTCCTATTATTATCATGTCATCCACGTACAAGAGAACAACTACATGCAAGTCTCCTTGCTTCTTAACAAACAGGCTAGGATCTGAATGTGATGTAGCATAGCCACATAAATTTTTCCATACCATGCTCATGGAGCCTGCTTGAGTCCATAAAGTGCCTTTTTAAGCTTGCGGACATAATTAGGATATAGGTTAGAGACATACCCTAAAGGTTTCTCCATATTGATATCTTTGTCAAGCTCTCCATATAAGAAGGTATTTTTACGTCAAGCTACCACAATTTCCAACCATGTGAGGCTGCCATGACTAGTACAACTCGAACTGAGATCATCTTATCCACTGGATTGAAGGTTTCTTTGTAGTCTTCACCATACTTTTGAGAAAAGCCTTGAGCAACCAGGCTTGCTTTATATCTGTCTATGCTGCCATTTGCTTTTCTTTTAATTTTGTACACCTATTTGCAAGACACGGGTTGTACATCTTTTGTCTTTGGAACAAGGTTCCAAGTTTCGTTTTTCACTAGAGCCTCTATTTCATCATCCATAGCACGCTCCCATTCTTTGACTCCTTTAGCTTCTTCAAAGGATGAAGGCTCTTCATCGTCAATTGGCCCTACAAAAAAAACAAGAATACGTACTAACAAAGTTTTCATCTCTAAAGTGGGTTGGCTTAACAATAGTTCTACTTGGTCTTTGTGAACCAAGTAAATCATCTTCTTGTTGAGTTTCACCTTGTTGAGTCTCTGGGTTCGCCCTTTCGCTTAGCTTCTCCATAATTTGATTCCCCAAAGAAACACTTGTAATGGATAAGTTTGAAACTCCAGGGTTTAATGATTTAGAAACCTCGGCTTCCGTTGCAACTCCATAATACAAGGAACTTTCATCAAATACAACATCTTGGGAAATAATGAAATGATGAGTTTCCGGGTCCATACACTTCAAACCTTTTTTCCTTTCATCATATTCATCAAATATGCATTTTCTTGCCTTAGGATTCAATTTGCTCCATTAAGAATCCATAATATGAACATAACAGATAGAGCCAAAAACTCTAAGGTGTTTAATGCCAGGCTTTTCTCCAAACATCAATTCGTAAGGTAACTTCATGTTGTTTGGAGAAAGTGGAATCCTATTGGTCACATACACTGCCCATTTCATACCTTCAGCCCATAGGGCTCTAGGTAATTTTTTGGCATGAATGAAGCTCTTACATACCTCTATCAAGTACCAGTTTTTTCTTTCAGCCACTCCATTTTGTTCTGGCGTATCAACACAAGTAAGTTCTCTTTTAATGCCATGTTGATGGCAAAAAGAGAGGAAGAACTAACCACTGTTATTTTTTCACAACCGCCTTATCCTTGAACCAAGTTCGCCTTCAACAATTTCCTTGAATTCCTGAAACTTGCTGAATACTTCTGAATTGTGCTTCACAAAATAAACCCATGTGAATCTAGTAAAATCATCAACAAAAAGTAGCATATAAGAGTAGCCGGAGAACGAAGGAGTTATTGTTGGCCCCATCAAATCACTATGAATTAATTCTAGAAGAGCTTTGCTTTTTGTCAAGGATCTATCAAATGAAAAACGATGTGCCTTTCCATATTGACATCCTTCACAAATCTCTCATCCACTAAAGTTGCTTAAGTTAGGTAATCCTTTTACTAGATTCAGTTTTACCATGGCTTTTAATTTGGCTTTGTTAATGTGTCCAAGTCTAGCATGTCATAGATATGCGGTGTCATTACTACTCATCTTCTCAATATATGAGTTAAAGGCAAATAAGAAATATAAATCATTAACTCTCTTACGGGTATGAATGATATCTGCCTTGAGTTCTTTGATATTTCGAAGGAACTTCACATCATGTGGGCCAAATAAGAGATAATTTCTTGCATCTACGGCATTTACAACTAAAAATAGATTTTTCTTCATCTCTAGAACATGAAACACACTATTAAGAGTGATTGAGTCTTCCTGCTTCTCGTTGATGACAACTGTGCCTTCCTTTTCCACGTAGTGAACCATATTATTTTCTGTTATGATGACATCGGGACCATTGTATTTCTGAAAGTTGGAGAATTTAGATTTATCTCCCGTGACATGATGCCCACATCTTGAATCCACAATCCAGTCTCTTTCAAAATTGATAGAAGTCATGGTGTTAATTTCTCAACTCTCAGCCACAGAGCACTTTCCCCAGTTTTCTTCTTCTTTAACAACTTTCTTGGTTTGAGCTATATTACTCTCCTTAGATCGATAGTATCTTTTTATGTGTCTTCTTTTGCCACACCGATAACATTTGAAAGTCTTATAGTTATTTGTAGACTCTCCCTCCTTTCTTAGTGAGCTTGAACCACCTGTGGATCGAGAGTGCGACATATCTCTTGTTGTTTTTCCTTTAAAGTTTCTCTTGTCAGCTACAAAAGAATTTCCTTCTCCTTCTTTGATTGATACCCCAGCCATTTGTTTGGCTAGTAACTCCTTTAAAGATAATAAATTTTCAAACTCCTCCAAGGATGGTTGTTGAGCCCATTATTGAATTGATGTTATGAAGGGAATATATTCTGGCTTCAAACCACGGATAATATTTCTTCTTATTCGTGCTTCAGAGATATCCTCATCCGGATTTAATAAGGAGATCTCACAACATAAATTCTTAATTCTTAAGAAATACTCGGCAATAGAAAGATTACCTTAGTTGGCGTTAGCCAATTCATTCTCCAATATCTGCAGCCGAGCTTCGTTCTTCTTGTTGAATAACTGATTGAGGGTCCTCCATATTTTGTGGGATGATTTGAACCTTATAATATGATCAAATAAACTGGAGGAGATGGAACTCTTTAAGATAAACTCTACCTTCGCATTAGTCTGCTTCCACTTCTTATATGCACCATCATTTTCCTATTCGTCGACAGGAGGACTTGTGTTACTTCCATTGACAATATCCCATAAGTCCTCACCCACAAGGTATGATTCCATACATGTCTGATACGGGAAAAACAGTCCACTAATCTTAAGGATTTGAGGACTAAGATAGAGATCACTCTCAGATTCATAACAACAACAACAATACGAGATAACAACGGTGTATTTGACACTACAAACAACAACAACACAATGATAACAAGATGAACACAATGAGAATAAATTTTGGATTCAAGAAGGACACAAAATAGTCCACTATGAATCTACAAAATGCAATAAGATAAAGATAGATAGATAGACCAAATGAGGGAATCATATTAACAACCCAAGAATTGTTACACCCTTGGACCTTTAATACTACACATAAAACTAAACTATCTCCTACATAGGCACAAGAGGGATCTCGATCTCCCAAGGACCAATGTTTCCAAGCTTGAATCCAACACGAGTGATTCCACCCTCAAGTTGATTTCCCTAGTTACAATTTCAGATTTGTGCCTCAAGGAGAGAGGAGTTGTCTTTCAATGTTATACAATATTCATCAGCATCCAAATCTTATGAATGAATCCCTAGAAGGTTGTATTTATAGTACATTACAAGAATAGTGTGAAATGTCCAAAATGACCCCTTAGTCAAAGTCTTCAAGTGGGCTCCCTTGGAGTGCATTGTATGGACTGATTTTGGAGCCTAGTTAGGCGTTCCTTTGCACTTCACGTGTACACTCCAAGTCTCGAGTTCATTCACTCTCTCACTTACCCACCTCCGTGGTCTTGCCCGTATCAATGACTTCCATACCTTGTAGTTGGACTGATTTAACAACTCCATGACCAGTTCATTACTACGACCGCTAAAATTCATAGAGAGAAATAAGTTGAATCTATCACTAACCAGATCTTAAAATAAAATTTAGAAGCCAACGTATGGCTATGGCTCTGATACCATGAATCGAATAGCATAAGAAAGGTATATTTAGGAAACTATCATGATCCAAACTAGGGCCTGGCCGTGACGGACATCCCGAACCATGAAGGCCCGGAATGCCCTTCTCTATCTGGTAATCATGCACAACATTCATATAATAAAAGAAGATACAGAAACATAATCTGCTATGGAAACATGGTCAACTCTGAATTCAACATAAGTATGGAAACTATAAATCAACTATATCTAAATAATATCTGACTCAGTCTATGAAATCTCTACTACATGAAAATCTGACAACTGTCTGAAACTGGGACAAGGACCCCAGTAGACCAAAACTAAAATAAGTGACATTATATGAAAAGACAGGCCTTCTGGAATAGAGAAGGCTCACCACTACACAATCTGATCAGCTGTTTAAATTATCTACTTCTTATCTGGACCCCTAGACTGAGTCTCAAAACCTAAGAGGTTGGGGAGAGGAGGGGTCAATACAGATGTACTGGTACGCAGAGCATATCCAAAATAATCATTTATAAATCAACATATATGAGAGCAATTTAAAATAGTTCATAAGTATATCATATAGTAAGAATTCACATGGGTATTTTAAAAACTCTGTAAAAATTATCTCAACTCTGAGAAATCTGTGTTACTTCTGTGCTAGGTGGTATACCCTACAACTCTGAAAAATTTCATGGGCTATATGGAAACTGCCATTAACTCGGTAGCAAATCCCCCAACCCAAGTATGCCGCAAGGTTCGGAGTCTCTGAATCTACTATGCCACACAGCCGTCGCCAGCGTACAATAATAATCTACCCGTATCGGTAGATATGGTTTTAGGCTAAGAGTTTCTTGAATCGCGCCTTCTTCGGGTAACCACCTAACCCTCTTTAAGCCTCTTTTTAATACTCTATCAAAACATACAATCTCTGAAAACATGCTCTGAAAACATAATCTGTTATGACATAAATACATATGGTATCGTCATACCATTGACTTGCAAGTCACATCTCTGATCCATTATTAGTCTATCGTAAATCTCTGTTTTCAAAACACAAGTTTTGGGACCACCATTTCAATAATTCAATTCAAAGAAACTCTTTCTAAAACCTCTTATAAACACATACAAAAAACTCATCTTTGTCAAGTATTTCAGTAGTACAGTACAAGGTGGTCATGTCAAAGTTCTCAACTCACATGCAATTCTTTATCTTAAACACAAAAACACATTTATATCAAGAAACACTCTCTCAACAATTTCAAATCATGCTCAAATGGTATAATATTGCAAAAATATCTTTTAGATCACAAAACCATAATCTTTAATTCAATACACGAGAGGGAGTTCATAATTTATGCTCTCAACGATCTTAAATCTCAAACTCCATACATATACGTATACATGAAAATCAATTTAGGGGATAATACCACAAGGTCAAAATAATATTAACTTTAAAACGTTCGGAGTACATAATTTAGAACATAGATTCCAAAGCCCCTTTGAAATTCATGCATAAAAATCTAAAAATCATGCTCTAATGGTTTTAAGCCCATGTAGTTTTTAGGATAAACCCTACATACCTCTATCTAGAAATTTAAAGGATGCTTCTTGATGCCCAAGGTTTGGGGATTCCAAATCTTTAATTTGTTTTGAAAACCCACGGTTAAATCTTGAGTTTCTTGCAGGAGAAGTATATGAACTAGGGTTTTTGTTTTGAGGAAAATATTGAGAATGTCATATATTTTCTTGTAGAGGTCTTAATCTACTGTTTTTACGTTTTAAGAGGCTTGGAAAAAGTCAAATTACCCTTTATAACTTCTGAATGAAGCTGGAAAAATTAAACTGGGAACCCGATTTTATGGGCCACCGCGATGCGCCACTATCGCGGTGGCTCATTGAAAATTGACGAATGGGAAATTAGGATCCTCTGCGATGCGCCACTATCGCGATGTCACACTGGAATTTGACAATTGCTAATTAAACCCTCTCCCCGGCACGCTAAACACCAGGATGACGATGTTTTTTGACTAGCACATAAAATAGCCCTAACTTTTTCATCGAGTGTCCATTTTGGACGAATCTTATATCGACGGAAAGCTTATTCAGCCATCTATGTAATGAAAATTTGAAATCGAAGGGATTCTACCAATAAAATATATAAACCATTCTAGAATCCACTGCTTGATATTTTAGGGACAAAATTTAGCTAAGAAAAACTTTGGGGTATTAAAATATCCCCCCTGGGAACATTTGTCCCCGAATGTTGACGCGGGATACAGAAAAGTCCAATTTCAAGAATACTAAGGCATAGAAAGAATAAGGAAAGGATTGTACCTTCTATTTCGTCATCCATTGGATCAAAAAGGTTTGGGTATCTAGCTCTTATGTCAACTTCTAATTCCGAAGTCGCTTCTTTAATTTTCTGGTTTCTCCACAACACTTTAACTGAGGCTATCTCTTTGTTCCTCAATCTTCTAACTTGGCGATCCAAAATCTCTACAGGCTCTTCTTCATAGGATAAGTAGACTGTCACTTTGATTTCTTTGATAGGCAATACTAAAGAATGGTTTCCAATACACTTCTTCAACATAGATATATGAAATACCGAATGAACTGAACCCAAACTAACTAGCAATTTTAACTCATACGCAACTCCACCTATCCTTCTCACAATCTGATATGGTCCTATATAGCGAGGACTCAGCTTACCTTTCTTCCAGAATCGCATGACTCCCTTCATGGGAGAAACCTTGAGAAACACCTAATCTCCAACCTCAAACTCTAGATCTCTTATCCTAACATCGGTAGAGGACTTCTGACGACCCTGAGCTGTCTTAAATCATTCTCTAATGAATTTTACATCCTCTATTGCCTGATGAACAAAATTTGGCCCAAATATATGTGTCTCACCTACTTCATACCACCCTATTGGTGACCTACATTTTCTCCCATACAATGCCTTAAATGGTGCCATCTTAATACTGGAATAGAAACTATTATTATATGCAAACTCTATCAATGGCAAGTGCTCTACCCAACTATCTTTAAAATCAATCATGCAGGCCCTCAACATATCCTCAAGGGTCTGGATGGTGCACTCAGCTTGCCCATCTGTCTGAGGGTGGAAAGTCGTGCTCAAATTCACTTGGGTACCTAAACCTTTTTGAAACGATCTCCAAAACTTTGAAGAAAACTGTGTACCTCTGTTAGATATGATGGACACAGGTGCCCCATGCAAACGAACTATTTTTTCAATGAACAGCTTGGCATAATTGTATCGCCCCGAAAAACGAGTCCCAGAGCGTCACATGGTGCTTGAGGCTACGAGTAGCCCCAAGCTAACCCTTTGAGCCATTTTTATTCAGTTCAACACAAATTAATGGGGTTTCCATAAATAACCCTCAAATATCAACAGAGTAATCATCATCCAAGAATAAAAGAATTTCAGAAATATAACAAAATACGACTTATTAGTCAACTCCCAACATCTATACTAGTCTGACAAGGCTCTACAAAAATCAATAAAACCAGCAAGCCATTGAAACATGCCCCAACTGACTCATACTCAGTTATCAAATGTAAACAATTTTGTGAAACCAACATCAGACATCACGTCCTCGGAACATGAGGAATCACCACAACAGAGGATGTAGAATAGCGTGCCCGAAGAATCACTGTCGAACTTGGAACTGAGAATCTGAACCTACATTCTGAGAAAATGCAGCCCACATCCGAAGATGTGGGTCAGTACCATGGAAAGGAACTGAGTATATGGGGGTGTATGCAATTTTATAAACATCATCATCATAAATATTTATAACAAATATGCAGGATGTATGAAAGGCTCACATAGCCCGAAGAAAATCATCAAAATCATGAAAGGATGAAATAAGTACAATAACATATGTGAGTCATCATATAATTTGTCAATCATTTTCAGTTCATCAAGAATATCAATTCTCAAAATGTAAATATCATTTAAATCTTTTGAAAGAATAACTTTCACAATTCCACTTTCAAATCACTTCACCATTCACCATAGACACAAGAAACAGACACACGTTGGGAGATCCTATAACCGACATAAACCATGTGAGCTACATGGAGTCCAACGTACAACCCACGTTGGGGAGAGCCGTCCTATCCTTGCCATCGGAGTAGGACTATCGATATTAAATCCACACAAACTAGTGATCACTATATAAATCATCCTCAGGCTCACTCCTACGGGGGCATGTAGTTCTAGGGAATTAAGGTTGCTTTATACCTCCCACTCCGTGCTAAAGATTTCTCCCGGACTTAGCTCAGATCATTTCAAAAACAATCCACAATAAAACAATTTCAGTAATATATAAATATACATCGGAAGCCATCATGCTTCCCATCTATCAAAATCAACCACGTTGTGGATTTCTTTCACACTCGAGTTCAAAACAACTCCATTAAGACCAAAAGGTCAAATCATTCAAAATATCTCAAACATTCAACATCAACGTGCTTATAACACACACTTTCTCAAAAAAAAAAACATAATTTTCAATGGGGATTCATGACCCAAATATCAAAATCATGATAAATATCGTTCAAGATTCATGCTTTATATCTCCACACATGTACATTCATCTTTCAAAATCATAAATATCAATATTTCATAATAATCATCATAAGATATGGGTTCATGCTTCAAATTCATAAAAGTTAAATAAAAATCATGCCTTTGTAAAGAAAATTACTTTTGGGAACACGAACGAAAGAGAGTTCTTGTTGAAAAATCTCACATCCCTTAAATGATGAACTTTAGATCGATACTCATTTTTGAGATGTTAATCGTGCCTTTGAATGATGGTTCTTGGAGTTCTTTAACTAGGAGCTTGGAATCTTGAATAAATTTACAGAATTAATGGTGAACTTTGGAGGTTCTTGAAGTTCTTGAACTAGGAACTTGGAATCTTGAATAAATTTGCAGAATTAATGGTGAACTTTGGAGGTTCTTGAAGTTGGATGTAGGAGCTTAGGGTTTCCTTTTTGAGGGAATTTGATGAAATATAATATATAATGCTTCTAATAGGATTTAATATAGGGTTTGGACGGATTTTAAGTGAGGGAAAATGACCAAAATGCCCCTAAAAATCAAATAATTCTCGAATCTGTCCTTTGGTGGACTATTTTGATAGTCTGAAGTAGATCAATCATAACGTTTTACTCCGATATCCAAATTGGATGAAACCAATTTCATTAGAAAGAGGACTATCGTATATTTCCATTGATATATAGTATCTCACCCAGATCATTGTGAACAAGGAGTTATGATTGTTTGAAGTTGATCCAAAAATTTGCTTTTGATAGGCTGAAGTAGATCGACCATAACATTTTGCTCCGATAGACAAATTGGATGAAACCAATTTCATTGGAAAGAGGACTCGCAGAGATTTCCGTTGATATATAGTAGATCACCCAGATCATTATGTGTAAGGAGTTGTGATCATTTAAATTTGGAGCAAAAATACGTCAGGCCTCAGTACTTTTTCCTGCACGTTTTACCGTTCACGGTTCGATCGGAATGTTCATAACTCGTCTCTCGGGTGTCCGTTTTGGATGATCCACATATCGTTAGAAAGATTATTTGATACTCTATTCAATGGTGGGTCCTAATATAAGATATTCCACATGAAAAATTTATAATTAATTTTAGAAAATAGAACCCAACACGTTTACGCACAAAATTTCAACGAAAAATTTCCCGGGGTATTACATCATCCCCCCTTGGAAATATTCGTCCTCGAATGACGCTATATATGCCAAGATTATACAACTGAAACCATTTGTTAGACTCATCACCACATCGTTTCTCACTCCGAATGCAACATAGAATGCATAAATTCAAGAAACTACAGCTGAACACATAATAAATGACGGCTGAACTGCTGGAACTTTTATCAAAAGTGTATGATTTAGGAAAGAACGGTACCTTCGTCTTGATCGGAGTTCGTGGAAAATAGATGTGGGTACTTGGATCGCATATCCGCCTCAGCTTCCCAAGTTGCACCCTCAACAGATTGGTTTCGCCACAACACCTTGACCAAGGGAACTTCTTTGTTCCTTAGTCTTCGGACACTGAAATCAAGAATCTCAATAGGAATCTCATCAAAAGAAAGATTTTCTTGAATGTCAGCACTCATAGAGGAATCCACTACCACAGCATCACTAATATGCTTTCTAAGCATGGAGACATGGAATATTGGATGAACAGAGGACAACTCGGAAGGCAACTCGACCTCATAAGCTACCTTACCAACACGGCTAAGAATTTGTAAGGACCAACCTAACGGGAGCTAAGCTTCCCCTTCTTTCAGAATCTCTTCACCCCCTTATGGGTGAAATTTTTAGATACACTAGGTCACCAACTTCAAACTCAAGGTCTCTCCTTCTAACATCCGCATATGACTTCTGACGACTCTGCGCAGTTTTCAATGGGTTATACTGATGCTGATTTGGGTGGCGATATGGATGATCGAAGATCCACATCGGGCTATATTTTTCTCTGTTCCACCACAGGTATTTCTTGGTGCAGTAAAAAGCAAGACTCTATTTCTTTATCAACTACGGAGGCAGAATATGAAACAGTTTCTCTTATTGCTCAAGAATGTGTATGGCTTCAAAGACTAGCTGAAGATTTAAAAAGGGATCGTAAGTATAATCGTAAGTATAATCTTCAATTAAGTATATAAAGCAAGAAAGACAGAATTAAAGTAATGAAAGAAAGACTTAAAAACTTACAAGTTTATTAAAACTTCAAGGAAAACATTATAAACGGGATTACAAGAGAATAGGCAAGAGAGAATTTTCAGAATGGGTAAATTTTCGGATGCCTTCTTCTAGATTACAAGCTGCCTTATATAGGCAGGAAAGAACTAGATGATACATCTGGTGTGTACATTTGTAGGGCTTAGATTTAATACTCTAAAAGAGGGTTCTTCTTTTCTTGAGTGGACATGTCTTTTCTCTTTTGGAAAAGCATTGGATTCCATTAGCTTTTAAAAAGCTGCTTTAAGGGGCCCTAAGTCAGGCAAATGTCTTTTCTCCTTTAGAAAAGCAAGTAGCTTTTGGATTCTTATTATGAATAGTTAATTGCCCTTTCAAAAGTAATTCCGGTTCTTTGAACCTCTACTTTTAAAGGGGTATGTCCCTATTCTTAATAGGGTTCCAAATAGGCCATAACTATTCCTTTAGGATTTAGCATATCGCCATTATTGTCACTGCTCCCGGTGGATGAGGCTTCTTCTAGAAGCTGTAGTACTTTCTCTTCATTGGCGTCTTGGCTCTCCATGTCCAGTAAAGCCTTCTTTAATTTTTCTTTAAGGGCTTTCTTACTGTGAGAGGCTGTGTTTGAAGAAATTGCTGCTGATTTCTCTTTGTCCGGAGTTTTTTGTATTGCTGGCTTGGGAGTCCTACCTTTGACCTTTATCTCTTTGGATAAGTACTTGATGCGGTGTTGTTCTCCTTTAGCAAAGTTCCAAGAGATAATATAAGAAACTCGCTTTTTGATAAAGAACTTACACATCTGAATGTGCTCAGGGAGGGTTGAACAACCTTCTTTAATACAGAAATCTGTAAATCGGTTGATGAATTGTTGG
>NC_061116.1:197982141-198050254 GCF_002878395.1 Capsicum annuum | reverse complement strand
GAAGATCCCTTTTGTTAGGAATCGGGTGCCGGATCCATTTCAAGACGGCATTTAAAGGCTTGTAATTTATCACAAGCCTGGGGGTACAACCAGAATTCACACTTGGAAAATTTTGCATATAATTTATGATCTTTAAGGGTCTGAAGGATAATTCAGAGGTGATTGGCATGGTCCTCCTCGATCTTAGAATATACCAAAATGTCATCAATGAATACAATGACAAATAGATCAAAAAACTGACAAAAAAACCTATTCATTAGATCCATGAAAGCTACAGGGGCGTTAGTCAACCCGAAAGACATGACTAAGAATTTATAATGGCCATATCTGGTTCGAAAAGTTATTTTAGGAATATCTAACTCTCTAACTTTCAACTGGTGATATCCCGACTGAAGGTCTATCTTTGAAAAACATTTAGCACCCTGAAGTTGATAAAAAAGATCATCAATCCTAGGAAGGGGATATTTATTTTTAAATATGACCTTATTCAACTGGCGGTAATCTAAGCACATATGAAGGGAACCATCTTTCTTTCGCACAAAAAGTACAGGTGCACCCCAGAGAGACACACTGGGGCGGATAAAACCTTTATCTAGAAAATTTGCTAGCTATTTTTTCAACTCTTTTAGCTCTGCAGGAGCCATCCTATATAGCAAAATAGAAATAGGACAGGTATCTGGCAATAAATCAATACCAAAATCTATCTCCCTATCAGGTGGTATTCCTGGGATATCATCTGAAAAGACTTTCAGAAATTTATTCACTATGGGGACAGACTGAAAAAGGAGACTTTTCGCACTAGAATCTTTAACCCGAATAAGATGATACAATTAGCCTTTGGAAATAAGTTTATGGGCCCTGAGATAAGATATGAAATGCCCTTTAGGTGCTAGAGGATGTCCCTCCCATTCTATCACTGACTTATTTAGAAAAGAAAAGGTGACTCTTTGGGTCCTACAATTCAAGGTGGCATAGCACGAATAGAGCCAGTCCATCCCTAAGATGGCATCAAAATTAACCATATCAAGTTCTATGAGATCTACCTTAGTATCCCGGCTGAAAATAGACACAACACAATTTATATACACCCTGCTAGCCACAACAGAATCTCCCACCTGGGTGGAAATAGAAAAAAGTTCAGCAATCACATCAGGCTCAAACCCAAAACTAACAGCCACATCTGGGATCACATAAGACAAGGTAGACCCAGGATCAAGTAATACATACACATCACGAGAAAATATTTACAACATACCGGTGACTATATTTGGTGAGGCCTCTGCCTCCTGGAGGTTCATCAAACCATACAATCGATTTCGACCGTTTTCGGCAGTTGAAGTGGCACCCTTCTGAGGTAGCGGTGCTGATAAATTCACCTGCGACTTGGCTCCTCCAACATTACTCTTTGCTGTCGGACAGTCTCTCTGGATATGGCCTGGATGGTCGCATGAATAACACACCAAAATGCCAAACTGACATCTCCCTAGATGATTCTTCTTGCATCTCCCACAGCATGGATAGGACTGAGAGGTCTGGGCTACACTTCCTTGCAACTGCGTACCCTGTATCCTCGGCCCTTGACTGGACTGAAAATTTTGGGTGCGTTGTTCAGCTGTGGGTCTGGACACTAGAGCACTAGCTTCCAATTGTGCATTACTCCAATTCTTTTTCTTTTTCCATTTGCCGCCCCAATTACCGCTCTACTACTGACTATGACTCTAGTCTGTCACTCTGGCTCTATTTGTCTGTCTGTCCTTTTCCCTAGATTCAGCTATCTTCTTCTTCTTCTCCTCAACTTGATGCATGTGGACTGACAGTCTAGCAAAGTCCATATCCTTGTTCAGCATAGCTCCCTAACACTCAAGCACCATATCATCTAAAAGGCTAGAATCAAACTTCCTTATTCGGGCCCTCATACTACTTGTTATCTCAGGAGCATAACGGGCTAGCTGGTTAAACTTTAAAGTATACTCCTGAACACTGATACAAGCATAAAGAGCACAAGGATTACAAGTGATACGAGTGCAAAAAGGGTACAAGCACAAGTAGCCATACTCGAACCATATCCAAGAAGATGGAAGAGTGTGAAGGCCTTTGAAAAAGAGTGGCAAACGGGTATCGAGATCTCAAGACCATTCCTTAGGAGCCAAGCTCAGAAACTACAACATCTTCAAGACACATTCATGTAGATGGATGTGTTTGAGCATATCTTAAGTTCGTCCAAGGGAGTGTATGTATTAAAGTGTGAATACATTCCTTGAGTGTCATAAAAACACTATAAGGCAGCCCCATTTATACACTCCAAACCTACCCCCTTCATTAAGGGTAATGGTGTCATTTCCCATCTCTTTTGTAGTAGACTATAAGTAGGAACCCCTTAGTATTATTTGCTTAGATATCTCATTTTAAAATCACTTTGTAACATTGAACACCATATTTCCTCTCAAGAAGAGAGTAGACCACCAAACATTTTAAGCTTTACAAGTGAAAGGTTCCACTTGTGTTGTAAGACAGCTAGAAACGAGAGTGCTTGAGTGAACGGAGTTCCTCTTGTGTTCCCGTAAGAACTTGGTGCTTGTTAATGTGATTTGTAGAGGTTTTAGAGTTTGATACACTCTTTAGTTGCTACATTTATATTCTCTTTGTGTCAAGTTATCTATCTCCTTATCTTTCAAGTTTGTGTGTTTGTTGTTTCCATTTGATGTCTTGTACGTGTGGACTATTTTGTGAGTTTGTGGACTATTTTGTGCTCTTGTAGATACCATTTGGTATTAGATTCATCATTGATTTCATTCCCACAAGATCAATCTTGGGATTGTTCACTTAAAAATAAAAAAAAGTGTTGAAAAGCTGAAAAAACCTAAAAATAGTAATCTGTCCACGTTTTTGTGTTTAGGCCGAAATTTGAAATCTAATTTTCTTGTGATTTTTGTGTGTTTTATGTTTTCTAGTGTTAGATATTTGTTTCCTAATATTAGAAGAGGTGTCCAAGGTCTAAAATCTCATAAAAAGAAGTTATTCTATGGATTTGGTGTCGTGGCCAAAGTGTTGTTATTGTTTGACAGAATTTGTGTCTAGATTTAGTTGTTATTTTGCTTGTCTTAGTAGTTTTGTATGTTAGCTTGTTGTTTCCCTAGCACATTGAGTCTAAGTTCCATGATTTGAGATTTTGTTTAGTTTTGTTGAAGGGTTGGGCGGATTAAATATTGTTGTTGTTCATTAGTGTTCGTATTGTTGTTCATATTGTTCTTGAGATGAATGTTCAACAAAAGGCTTGTTTGATTTGAAAAAAGGAAGAGAGAGGCAAATTCTTGTGTTAGTCTTGGGACTACTTTCAAGACAACAATAAAGTGGAAAAGAAACAAAGACCCACCAAAAAGCTTGCTTACCAAAAGAGTGTCAAAACATCTTTGAAGAAAGGCAAAAAGGGAAAGGGACAAAGACAAAGCAAAAGAGTGTCTTTCCATTTTAGTGCAAGTTGGTGAAAAGTTGATGGACACCTTTGTCCTTTGAAAAAAAGAGTCCCAAGCCTTTTCTCATCATTCCAAAACCAAAAATCACACCAAACAAACAATATTGAATCATTCAAGTTGGACTACAATAAATTCAACAAAAAAACACCCCAAATGGCCAAAACTTGATAAAAATTGAGGGTCACACCAACAACAAAACTCAAGTCATAGGACATTCCTAGTTTCTTTCCTTGTCTCTATTAGTTTCATTTTATTATTGACTCCTATACTAGTTGACAACTAGTAACAACCTACTAAGTTGTGAACTGGTTTTTGAGTATTTCTTTCATGTTAAGCGTTACATGTGGTACTTTGCTCGTTTACAATTTGTAGTTGTTGTTGGTTCAAGTGCGTACAAAACTTCTTTTAGTCTTCAAGCCGAATCCACTCCAACTCAAGAGTAGACCCATTCCCAAGTTCTCACAAGTTGATAGCCGGCTTACCACACTTGAAGAACCAAGAGAGGAATCCGAGTGTGAAGAATGTATGAGCGTATTTTGAACTAACGTTTGCTTGTTTTATAGGTACAATTGCAAATGGAACCCAAAAATTCCAATGCTTTAACTGTGGACAATAATGTTATGAATGTCCTCTTAGCTAGTCTTGAAACCTTGCCTCGAGGTATGGCTAGGATGAAGGCAAATGTTGAGAAGTTGGGTTCGGATATGGCCTCAACGAATGAAAGGTTTGAAAGGGTGTAAAGCCAAAGGAGTTCTCAACCTCATACCCCTCAAAACACCTCACCTACTATTACTCCTAAGACCTTGCACCAAAGATTGTATCCACCAAGTGCTCCAAACCAAGTCAATCTTTACTCCCAAAGCCAAGAACAAGATGGACCTAGCAGTTCCTTACTCCACCAAGTTCCACAAGGAGGACTTGGAACCAAAATTCCATCCCTAAACCCGAATCCTCCACTCCAAAATCCTCCAACTCAAAGACCCTATACTCCACTAAATCCAATGTATCCTTCTCAAGATACATTAACCCAAAAATATCCCATCCAAGTAGAAAACAAGGAAGAGTTAGACTCCGATGAGAATGAGGACAAGCCTCAAGATAGAGAGAAATTTAATGGTGAGGTACAAGAAGAATGTAAAGAAAAGAGGGAAAGGGAGAGGGAATCCATGGGTAGTGAAGTCGAAAGGGGAAAAAATGCTTGATTGTGGATTTTATCCACAAAGAACCCTTGTTACTCGCTAACCCAAGTGCTAGCATTTTGCCTAGTATTGGTTCTTCTTATGTGTAGGTACAAGATGATATATTCCCAAAGGAGAATCCAAAAGAAATCCATCCCAAATATGTTGGTGTTCTAATTGCATTCTTGGTCAAGAATTCAATGCAAGTGGGCTGCCCTAGTATAAACCAAGGTAAAATTGGTACACTTTACACTCCCTTAAGTTTAAAAAGTAGTGATGTGGATATTAATAGCCAAGTTGATGTGGTTTTGGGTATAGATAGTCTAGAAGTGTAAGCATCCTTCCTTGGTAGTATTTTGGGTGTGTATAATGATCAATGTGCTCCTAAGAATAGCTCACTACTTGAACATGTAAATGGTATGATTAAAAATTTTCAAGTTAGTGTTGATGCTTGTAATGTTGATCTAGATAAAGAACATGGTCCTTTGAACTTGTGTGATGAAATCCATGATATTAGTCTTGTTCATAATGACCATGTGTATGTCAAAGTTGTGAGTAATACCTTGGGTGATTGTGGGCTTGATTCTCTAGTAAAAGGAATGAGTAGCCTCGGCTTATACCCTTGGCAACTTCATCCATTTGATCCCGGTGCATTAGTGGGGTGGGAAAGGAATTGTCTCAGTTTGTGCTCATTCCCCCTTGATGTTTGCCTTATCCCTATCCTTTGTAATGCTCATACTAAATGTTTCATTGTTAAAATAAAGGATTTCATATTGTATTTTAAAAGTGTACCCCTTCGGCATGAAGTCTTCACACTTGATTTCTTTCTATACTACCTTTTTACCTATGATGATAACCATGTTAATTTTGAATGTGTATTGTGTAGAGGTAGTAAGTTTGGTGGCTGGTTTCCTTGTCTAAATGATAATGATATGTGGGTAAGGTAGACCTTAGGATCAATATCAGCACCATATTTGATGAGGTCCTTTGTGGAGGTAATGAAACAAATGTATCTTATGGTTCCTAAGCCAAAGTTAGTCTTACCTTTTGGGTATAGTAAGGCCATCAAAACCATTGTAGTTTCCTTATCTCTTGGTATTTTCCAAAACCACATCCTTTGTGCCATTCATGCTAAGCTTTTCATGTCACACACAAAGGACCTGTGGATGTATTTCAAATGTGAACAACCTTGGCTTATTGATATATGTGATGGTCTCGGGTTGCACTCCTTTTCCTTTGATGTCTATCTTAGCCAAGTCATTTGTAATGCTTGTAGTAAGTGTTTCATGATCATAACAAAAGATTATTGGATATATTCCAAAACTGTACCCCCTTGGCGTGATTAAATAATTTATGACACTAATGCTAACCCTCATACCATGAGGATTGTGTGCTTGTTTCCCTCTCTTTGGTTTTGCAAGGTGTAAATTTGAGGACAAATTCCTTTCAAGATGGAGAGGATGATACAAGCGTAAAGAGCACAAGGATTACAAGTGATACGAGTGCAAAGAGGTTACAAGCACAAGTAGCCATACTCGAACCATATCCAAGAAGATGGAAGAGTGTGAAGGCCTTTGCAAAAGAGTGGCAAATGGGTATCGAGAGCTCAAGACCATTCCTTAGGAGCCAAGCTCGGGAACTACAACGTCTTCAAGGCACATTCATGAAGATGGATGTATTTGAGCATGTCTTAAGTTCGTCCAAGGGAGTGTATGTATTAAAGTGTGAAGACATGCCTTGAGTGTCATAAAAACACTATAAGGCAGCCCCATTTATACACTCCAATCCTACCTCCTTCATTAAGGGTAAAGGTGTCATTTCCCATCTCTTTTGTAATAGACTATAAGTAGGAACCCCTTAGTCTTATTTGCTTAGCTAGCTCATTTTAAAATTACTTTGTAACATTGAACACCATATTTTCTCTCAATAAGAGAGTAGACCACCAAATATTTTAAGCTTCACAAGTGAAAGGTTCCACTTATGTTATGAAACGGCTAGAAATAAGAGTGCTTGAGTAAACGGAGTTCCTCTTGTGTTCCCGTAAGAACTTGGTGCTTGTTAATGTGATTTGTAGAGTTTTTAGAGTTTGATACACTCTTTAGTTGCTATATTTTAATCTTTGTGTCAAGTTATCTATCTCCTTATCTTTCAAGTTTGTATGTTTGTTGTTTCTGTTTGATGTCTTGTACGTGTGGACTATTTTGTGAGCTTGTGGACTATTTTGTGCTCTTGTAGATACCGTTTGGTATCAAACGCTTATCTTACCCTACTTAAGGTTTATGAACTCCTTTGGTTTAGCTTTCCTCAGCTCCAGAGGAAAGAATCGGTCAAGAAAAGCTTCCACGAGCTCGTCCCAAACTGTGGGCTCAGCACTCTCACCCTTTGTATCTTCCCACTCATTGTACCATTGGTTTGCTATATCCTTTAGCTGGTATGCTGCTAGCTCAATACCCTTCACCTGATCAACATGCATTACTTTGAAAATCTTCTTCATTTCGTCTACGAACTCCTGCGGGTCCTCTTCTACCTTAGCGCCAGAGAACTTAGGCGGGTTCATTCTCATGAACTGGCCCACTCTAGTAACTTCAGAAGAAACAGACGCAGACCCAGTATCTTTCGACCTCTGAGTCTGTCTGGCTACCAGCTGCGCCAGCATGTGAATAGTCTATCTAAATTCAGCATTAGAAACCTCTCTTTCACGAGACTGAGTGCGATTGGCCCCTGTTCAAGGAGCTCTGGGAGGACTGGTTGGTACAGGAGGTACTCCCGAAGTAGGAACAAGTTCTGGGGTATGAGCTCTGTTACGGGTTCGCATCCATGGGTGGAATGGACTTCATCATCCTGAGCATTAATATTGGTGCGATGGGGAGGCATCACTGGTTTTCTGAAAAGCAAAAGGTTATTGATTAGGGGACAGATTAGACTCTGAAGCACGAACTAAATCACAAAGAAGAGGAATATTCTTAAATGCCTAGTAGCCTCCTACTTATAAGTGTGGCGCGCTACACACCCATAAATAAGACTCTACTCGATGCGATTCGCAGACACCCTAGGACCATGAATCATGCTCTGATACCAATTTTTTCATGACCCGAACTAGGGTCTGGCCGTGACGGACATCCCAAACCATAAAGGCCCTGGAACGCCCTTCTCTATCTGGTAATCATGCACAAAATTCATATAATAAAAGAAGATGCAGAAACATAATCTTCTATGGAAACATGGTCAACTCTGAATTCAACATAAGTATGGAAACTGTAAATCAACTACATCTAAATAACATCTGACTCAGTCTGCAAAATCTTTACTACATGAAAATCTGACAATTGTCTGAAACTGGGACAAGGCCCCCAGTAGACCAAAACTGAAATAAGTGACATAATCTGAAAAGACAGGCCTTCTAGAATAGAGAAGGCTCACCACTGTACAATCTAATCAGCTGTCTAAATTATCTACTGCTTATCTGGATCCCTAGACTGAGTCTTAAAACCTGAGAGGTAGGGGGAAGGGGGTCAATACAGATGTACTGGTACGCAGAGCATATCCAAAATAATTATTTATAAATCAACATATATGAGAGAAATTTAAAATAGTTCATAAGTATATCATATAGTAAGAATTCACATGGGAATTTTAAAGACTCTGTAAAAATCATCTCAACTCTGAGAAATCTGTGTTACTTTTGCGCTAGATGGTATACCCTACGACTCTGAAAAGTTCCATGGGCTATATGAAAACTGCCATTAACTCGACAGCGAAGCCCCAACCCCAGTGTGCCGCAAGGGTCGGAGTCTCTAAATCTACTACGCCACACGGTCGTCTCCAGCGTACAATAATAATCTACCCATATCGGCAAATAGGGTTTTAGGCTAAGAGTTTCTTAAACTCGCACCTTCTTCGGGTAACCACTTAACCCTCTTTAAGCCCCTTTTTAAAACTCTATCAAAACATACAATCTTTGAAAACATACTCTGAAAATATGCTCTGAAAACATAATCTGTTATGGAATAAATACATATGGTATCATCGTACCATTGACTTGCAAGTCACATCTCTGAGCCATTATTAGTCTATCGTAAATCTCAATTTTTAAAACACAAGTTTTGGGACCACCATTTCAATAATTCAATTCAAAGAAACTCTTTCTCAAACCTCATGTAAACACATGCAAGGAACTCATCTTTGTCAAGAATTTCAGTAGTACAGCACAAGGTGGTCATGTCAAAGTTCTCAATTCACATGCAAGTCTTTCTCTTAAACACAAGAGCACATTTATATCAAGAAACACCCTCTCAACAATTTCAAATCATGCTCAAATGCTATAATATTGCGAAAACATCTTTCAAATCACAAAACCATAATCTTTAATTCAATACACGAGGGGGAGTTCATAATTTATGCTCTCAACGATCCTAAATCTCAAATTCTATACATATACGTATACATATAAATCAATTTAGGGGATAGGACCACAAGGTTAAAATAATAGTAACATTAAAACCTTCGGAGTACGTAATTTAGAACATAGATTCCAAAACCCCTTTAAAATTCATGCATAAAAATCTAAAAATCATGCTCTAATGGTTTTAAGTCCATGTAGTTTTTAGGATAAATCCCACGTACCTCTATCTAGAAATTTAAAGGATGCTTCTTGATGCCCACGGTTTGGGGATTCCAAATCTTCAATTTGGTTTGAAAACCCACGGTTGAATCTTGAGTTTCTTAGGGGAGAAGTATATGAACTAGGATTTTTGTTTTGAGGAAAATCTTAAGAATGTCATATATTCTGCTTGTAGTGGTCTTAATCTACTATTAGGACATTTTAATAGGTTTGGAAAAAGTCCAAATTATCCTTGATAACTTCTGAACGAAGCTGAAAAAATTAAACTAGGAACCCAATTTTATGGACCACCGCGATAGATATGGGCCACCGCGACGCGCTACTATCGCGGTGGCTCACTGAAAATTGACGAATGGAAAATTGGAATCCTCCGCGACGTGCCACTATCACGATGTCCCACTGAAATTTGACAATTTCTACTTAAACCCTCTCCGTGGCGCGCTAAACACCAGGATGACGATGTTTTTCGACTAGCACATAAAATAGCCCTAACTTCTTTACCGAGTGTACGTTTTGGATGAATCTTATATCAACAGAAAGCTTATTCAGCCATCTACATAATGAAAATTTTAAATCTAAGGGATTCTACCGGAAAAAAATATAAACCATTCTAGAAGCCAATGCTTGATATTTTAGGGATAAAATTTAGCTAAGAAAAACTTCGGGGCGTTACAGAAACCTTCTGCTAGCCTAAGATCGTTAATAAGATCAGAAGATTCAACTAATAAGAGGAAGCTATGAAAGTAGAAGGAACATATTGAATAAGAGAGCTTCAGTGTGGAAGAAGACTTCTTTATATTGGATTTGTTTTTGGATGGTTACAAATGTACAAGACCCATCCCTATTTATAGTAGTCTATATGGATGGTTCTAGAAATTCTTCTAGATACATCTATAAGAATAATCTAGCAAACTTTATCTACTACAATGCTCTAGAATATCTAGATTATTTCTTCAAGATAATTATCTAAATATCTATACTAGGATATTTTACATAAATCTATATTTTACCCTAAAAAATCATCTTTAACTTTTTCCACAATCAACAATCATTAATGTCATGCATACAATAAATTTTAATACAATAAATTTTAAGTACAAAATCTAATTTAAAGAAAAAAATTATATTTAAATGATGCACATCAATTATTGCATAACTTCACGAGAAAAATGCTACTAATGTTTACTTTTTCATATTCATGTTCTTTTTAGTTTCACATTCTTTTGTTCATAATAGTTAAATGAGAGTTGAATGTCAAATGTCAGTATATATATCTAACAATATTTCTCTATAGTAGTCATGAACTTTTCGAACAAACGCTGTCTCTCAAGGTTTTTTCGGTCATTTTCATTAATTTATTAGCAATAATTAATTTCAATACAATTAATCCATCTTCAGATAAAAATAACTTATTCTGATACTAATTATTAATCTTAATATAACTTATGCAAAGATTAGTAATCAAATCAAATAAAAAATATATTACTTTCAAAAAAAATAAAAATTATCCCATAACTATCTACTCTTCTCCTGCATACCAACCAACCCCTCTATGTAGAACATATGAATTCTCCGTTCTTTTGGAAAGTTGATCCACAAATTTGAAGAATGAGAAAGCAGAGGAAAGAGGATGTAATATGAGTCCGAAATTAAAATAGGCTATCAATCTAAAAAATATAGTAAAAATATGTCATGTAAATAAAGTGTGATAAAAATAGGCTTAACTCATAAAAAATATGAGTTATATCTTATTTTTTAAATGGTAACTAGCTGATGACGTGAGCTTCATAAAAAAGTGCATAACTCACTTATGTAGTGAGATATAACTCACAAAAAAAGTGGTCACTTTTTTTATGAATTATGTAAAGTGAGTTATCCTTTCTGGTTTATACATAACTCACAAAAAAAGGGAGTTATATTTATTTTTATAATTTATGTGAATTTTTATAAAACTCACATATTATTCAAGAACTGATAGAAAGTGTTTAATTTATACTCCAGTCGTTTATCTTTATACTTGTCGCGCTTCGTTTAGGAGGGGTGATTTGATTAATCCTCGGCGCTAAATTTTATGTTAGATTAGTTCAATATTTGAAATTTAACAAAAACTATTCGAAAAATACTAGAAGTGCATTTTTTCATATTAATACGATAAAAATAGATCTTAAATTATCGATCAAAGTTCATATAGTTTGACTCTCGATAAACAAAATGTGACAAATAAAAATGAACCAATAAATCAATTAACAAACTCCATGAAAGTTGAATTTTTCACACAACCCCCCCCCCCCCCCCTTTTTTTAAATAATTATAAATAGATTTAAAAAGTGAGTTACTTATTCTATAGTTGAATAACTCACATGAGTAGTGAGTTTTATAAGATAAAAAGGATTTTAAAAAATCAATTATTGAGCTTTATAAAATTATATATTTAGAGATCTTTATAAAATCAAAATAATATTTATAAAAAATAAATACTTGAGTTTTTTTAAAATAATATAAATTAAATACTCACACAATATGTAAGTTTTATAAAAATTCACATAAATTATAAAAATAAATCAAAAAGGATAACTCACCTTTTTAGTAAGTTATATAACTTTCATTGACCTAACTCACAAAAAATGAGTTGTATATATAACTCACTTTTTTGTGAGTTATGTACAAATAAAATGGATAACTCACTAAATAAGTGAGTTATATACTTTTTTATGAAGCTACATAAAAAATATTCTAAAGTTGTTTGATAAATTTATTTTAGGTCGAAATGGTCTCGTGGATCTTTATACTTGTATGAGTTTGTATTTTGAACCATTTTATTTATTTATTTATTTATTTATTTATTTATTTATTTATTTTTCAACAGAATTTCTAAACTCAATAAAACTTAATATTTAAATAATTTTTTGATGTGTATAATACAACCGCCTCCATATTATTTTTAAATGTTACGCTAAATTTCACGTTATTTTTAAATGGTACATAAGAAATTAAATATTAACATAAATTTAATTTTAAAAATAACTTTTACAAATTATAGAAAAATTTCAATAATCACTTTCTTCCTCACAAATTGAGCATCAAATTCATTCCAAATAGTTGAAATTTCTCTTCAATTAATTTAAATTTTTAACTATAAATTCACATACACAAACACAATGAATTTTTAATTTTTAATTTTAAATATCTTTGAAAAATTCATACAAATCCATTTATTACTCTTCAAACTTGAACTTGAAGCTTTTTCAAATTTATTTATGAAGTTCTTTAATTTTTCAATATGCAGTATCGCCCATTTTCAATTCAAATTTCAAATTTTAATCTTAAAAAAAAAATTTGAGAATGTGATTTGTAGAAAAACAAAAAAAGTGACTTTCAAAAGAAGGAGAAAGGAAGTTTGAAGAAAAAAGATACATTTTTTTTTCCTTTTAAGTGCGATGGAGATTAGGGCTGAAGAAGAAAAATAGTGGGTGGGATGGGGGAGACAGATGAGGCTGACGAAGAAGAAGAAAGAAAAAGAAGTTGGAGGGTGGGTGGGCTTGGGGAGGGAGGTGGCTGGGGGCTCTAGGAGAGGAAAAGAACAAAGAAATAGGTTTGGGGGCATGGGGAAGGAGTTTGGTGTTGTGGGTGTGTGTTTTATTTTTATATTTTTTAAAATTTTTACTATGTTAATATAAAAATAATGTTTACTTGCTTTCAAGAGTATTGTCTAACTCAGTCATCTTAATGTTATATAGGTTTTGATTAATGATTAAAGAAATTTGATTCTATTAAATTTTATTGAGTTTTAGAATCCAATTGACATTGAGTAGATTCAAAATATAAAGTCGTATGAGTACAAATATTGAGAGACTTTTTCGCCTTTATTTCATCACTTTGACTGACATTTATTAGATGACCCCTTAACAAATTTAAACTGAAACTAATATCTGCGCAAATGTATAGAACCAAATTTGTGGTGGCTGTGTTGTACACTTTCCACCATATTAGCACCATATAGCACCGCATCAGCAGCTAATGAAGTTTTAATTTTTTTTTCATTCCCTAACTATTCATTTTGTTCTTTTCATTCATTGCTTTTCGAAAAACAAATTATTCATCACTATCCACATCGTGTGTGACGATTTGGTCGTGCTCGTCATTAGGATATTGAATTAAAAGGACAAATAAGTTTTTTAATTAAGTGAGATTTTTTAAATTTTAAAAATTAGATAAAAAAAATTAATTTTTTAATTTTTTTTTAAATTTTCGTTCCAATAATTTTGCACAGAACAACTTTACAAAGTTATCGAATAATTTTGATAAGTGTTCCGATAACTTTGTAAAGTTATTCAACAACTATCAATGTTGTTTGATAACTTTGCAAAGTTGTTCAACAATTATATAAAGTTGTTCGACAACTTTGATAGTTATTGAGACAACTAATATAATTAACGAACAATTTTTCTAGTTGTTTAAGTGATTTTATCTTTTTAACTTATAAACTCATTTATTTCCTTTTTGACCTGTTTTTTAATTAAATAGTTGGGAAGGTCTCACTTTTCTCTCGTGATTACAGTGATCTGCATCTTCAACAATTTCACTTAAAAAGCTTGCTCGGACTCCAATGTAAATTTTCTCCGGCAAAATTCTTCTTCATCGGTTTCAGTTTCATTTCTTATTGCTGGAGATATTACAGATTCCGATAAAGTCACCAAATAAATTATCTCTGAATCTTCTATGTTCGATGGCTTTGACGATCTGATTTATTGACGGAGAAGAGATACGATAGGTAACACCAAAATTTTTTAATTTTTGTCCGAAGTTCATAACTGTGATTTTCGTTATTCATTGGAATTTATTATTCGGTGACTGCTCGATCTACTCTGTTCTTTAAATAAAGACGAAAGGGAAATGATTTGCTAAATAGTCAATTCAACGCAAGCTGTACTAATTTATGAATTTTGTTTCTTTAAATTTTTGAAATCGTAACCCAAAAATGGAGAAGCTTATAGGCTGCAATGAAGAATATAAGTGCATTGGGGAAGAAAACAATTTTATTTTTTTTTAAAAAAGAAAACTAAAATTTAAAAGAAAAGTGGGAGTTTTTGTTACAACAACATACTCACTAGAATTCCACAAGAGAGGTCTAGAGAGTGTAAAGCGAACTCAGACCTTATCACTATCATGATGGGGTAAAGAGGCTATATTTGGAACTCCCTGAGCTCATGTGTAACAAATCCAGATACAAAGAAAAAGAAAATACTAAAGAAAAAACAACAACTTATAAGAGAACACTGTAAAATCTACCAGAAAATAATAATCAGCTACAAAATAATGTGGTAGTCGAAACATAATAAACTACAATAATGATAGATATCTACGGATAAACCATAAATTAATATATTATGGTACAAGACAACACTCTTGCTCGACTAACTGTAACACCCAACTTAGGAAGGAGTCCCACATCGGCAAAATACAGGAGGGATGCTGGGTATATAAGTGAGAAAGTCTTACTCACTAGTGACGCATTTTAAAGTCGAGCGGGCCTGGGCCCAGAGCGGACAATATCACTTGTGGGTTGGGCAGAGATAGGGGTATCTCGGGTCTGTGTGGTTCGGGATACCCGTCATGGCCAGGGTCTCGGCTCGGGTCGTGACAAAATAGTATCAGACCCGCTCCTATGTCGGCTCTGTCGATGTGGGCCAGAGTTCAAACTGAGTGTAGGTAAATCCCGGTAAAGCGGGGCAAACTTTAGTCCTGAGTCTAGGCAAATCCCATTCGGTGGGGCAAACCTTAGCGAGGACGCTGAGTCCATAAGGGGGGTGTATGTAACACCCGAACTTAGGAAGGAGTCCCACATTGGCAAAACACAGGAGGGATGCTGGGTATATAAGTGAGAAAACCTTACTCACTAGTGACGCGTTTTAAAGCCGTGCGGGCCTAGGCCCAGAGCGGATAATATCACTAGTGGGTTGGGGAGTGTCAGGGGTATCTCGGACCTGTGTGGTTCGGGATGCCCGTCGCGGCCAAGGCCTCGGGTCGGGTCGGGTCGTGACACTAACCTTCTACTCTAATATGTGTCCTTAATATACCTTTATCTAAGGTCATGTCCCCTGTAACCTGAGCATATGTCATATCCTTTTAAATAACCTCATCCAAATACTTTTTCGACCTACCGCTACCCCTTTTCATAGCCACTATGTCTAACCTCTCACACCTTCTTACTAGGACATGTAAACCTCAACTCATCACATATTCAAATCATTTCAATCTCGCTTCTTTCATTTTATCCACCACGGAAGCCACTCTCACCTTATTTCAAATAACCTCATTCTTGATTTCATCACACCTAGTATGTCCACACACCTATATCAACATCCTCATCTGAGCGACATACATCTTCTGAATATAGAAGTCTTTGATTAGTTAATACTCTATCCCATTTAGCAACGTCGATCTAACTACCACTTTATAAAACTTACCTTTAAGTTTTGGTGGTATCTTTTTATCATGAGGAGTATGGAGGCAAGCCTCTACTTCATCTATGCCACACTAATACGATGAGTGGCATCTCCATCTATGACCCTACTACCCTAGATAACATAGCTAAGATGTTTGAAACGATCACTTTTGTGGAAAACCTGTGTGTCTATACAAAATTTCACACCTTCCTCATGCAACCTCTCACTGAAATGCACTTTAAATATTTTATTATGGTCCTGCTCTGTCATGCTCCAAATTAACCCCTAAGTGTGACTGACTTCCGCTAACACTACTTGCCGGGAGAATCAATTTTCCATACATTCACAATGTCTATAAAAACTGAGATAAAAATATATGCAAGTCCAAATGCATAAAATAACCATTAACGCAAAGTAATTGTCCAACAAGATATAGCATAGCGATTTATGAAAATAACAATAGTTTAGATAATAAATCTCTCTTCCAATCTTACACTAAGACCATGAAGCATCTAAACAGAGTTACATGAGTTTATATTCCGGGCACGCAAATTCAATGAAAATAATATAATCTAAAAATAATTAAAACTTGATGATAGCCTCTACGAAAAACTATTAATTTGCTAAAAGCATAACTTTTAAAGTATTATTCATGAAATATTGATGTTGATTCTGAAAACATGGGTTGAGGGTTTTTGTATAACTATTGTTTATGTGATGTTTTATGTTTGTCCATGTATGGGTTATGTTTAAATGGTGGTTTTAAAGTCAATTTGATGCATCAAAATGGTCAACAAACCAGGGATTGTGATTTCCCAAACTTGTGACTTTTGAAGTGGCTATAACCCCAACCCCATATTGTGAAATTGTTTTTTAATTATGAGAAATGTGGGAATTGAATTATCCTTGTACTATTGCATTATGATTTTGAATTGAACCTTTTGGAGTTGTGTAATTCCCCAAGATAATGTAAAATTAAACCAAATGGGTTGTGAATTCCCCCAAGTGAAGATAATTAGTATGGCATGTTGATGTTACCTTTCAAGTGTAGTTGGTCTGACGATACCAACAATGAATATCTAAATGTGTATCATTGTTCAACGAATGATAATATATGTGCTAACTATTTTAATTGGGTTTTAATGAAGGTTGTACAACTAAGTCATGAAAGTAGAGGTTCAAGATACCAATACTTGAAACCACAGTTGTCGATGTGGGGGTATATATGACCGAGTAGTTTGAGTCCCTCTTATTAATATCATTTTATTAGGAGGTTCAAGTTCCCCACATCTTATTAAATGATTTGGTGCTCATGTCACCTTGATATGCAGGGAGGTTCGCGTCCCCCATAGTGAATATGTATACTTTCTAGTTCGTGCGATCACACGCATTAAGGACCTACCATCTGGGGGAGAGCTGGCCTATATAGACTGTAAGTGCCTTTATATGTTATGTCGATTGAGCTACATAATCCAGGCTAAAGTTTTAAAGTGCATGTTAAGCCTTTTTACCTATCCCGGCATGTTATATATATGTGTGTGTATCTGTGTGTGCGCATTGATTATGTGCATTGGATTTGAATGATTTGGAACTGTTGATCATGGCATTATGCTATCCTTATCCCTGAGTTACATGCTAGCGTTCACCCTGCTAACCGTCTTCGGACGCTGTATCCCCACACGATGTAGGAACTGACCGTACTTCTACTCTTCTGTCTCAGTGATTAGGATTCGAGATTGGTTCTTGAGTTGACATTGAAGTGGTGAGCTTCCATACTTCGGAAGTCTACATTTCATGTTTTGGTCTCTTATGTCCCAGACTATTTAGACTTGTTTTAGGCTATATTGGGGACATGTCCCGACACTTTATTGATACTCACTTTTGGTAGACGATTTGTTTGGATTACTGTGGAGATTGGGTGATTTTGGTCAGTTGTTTGGCCGGTCATCGGTCGTCGGTTATAGACATGTTTTGAATTTCCTTAAACTTGTTGTATGTTGTCTTGTTATATGTCCAGGATTCATCCGACATTGGGGAATGTTGTGTTTAGTTTGGTTAGGTGCAGGGGGTGATTTTCGATTCATATGGGACTTAGATACCTATCACGGCCAAACCCTATTTTGGGTCGTGACAATATCAAAACTATGCTCCCACAAATCCATTACCTCAAACTACACCAAAACGAGTTTAAAATAATGAAAACCATTTATGTGGGTGTGTCTAATTTTATTACTTCTCTTTAAAAACATAACAGAGCAGAAGAGCAATTAGAGAAATAAATTTATCGAAGCAGTGGTCTACCAAGACAATTGGTTAGTAAGCTTATTCTAATGTACAAATTATAGGGTAAAAAGATGCTTAGTATGGAATATGTAAAAGAATAACATGTTTCTTCCACCAACTTCACCCAATTAGTAAACAAATTAGGGAGACGTGTACTGGCCCCAAGAGAAGGAAAATATTACTCCCTCATTCAACTTCTATCATCACCAAATCATTACTGTCGCTAGTCCATGCTTTCCATTCTCATCATAATTACAATCATCAGCTAGTCCATGCTTTCCATTCTCAATTTAATATTATTACTACATTACTGCCGCCTCACCAAATATATCTATATCAAAGAACTACAAATAACATTCGTACCTTATCACTTCACGAGGATGTCTACTAACATTGTTTAGATACTCTCTATTTTTTTTCCTTACGCAACTTGCTGCCTCCTCCAAAATAATGGGATCAAAAATAGCCATAGAGTTTTACTTATAACATTTTTATTGTGAAACTGAAGGGAGAAGGGTAGGCTTTTGGCTTGTTCCTTTAATTACTTCAATTAATATTAATAATTGGGTAAAATTACCAATCAACCCTTCATTAAAAAATAAGTTGGACTATTGCATTCTCCTCCGCTTAAGTAACGTTCATCCTCGAACGGGTCTAGAATCTTACCTGAAGTTCCAAATAAGTGAAGATACCTAACTCGCACCTCTTCCTCGGAATCCCAAGTAGCCTCCCCTATTTGATGATTATGCCATAATACTTTGACTGAAACTATCTTTTTCGATCTCAACTATCGCACTTGCCTATCAAGAATAGCTATCGAGCTTTCCTTATAAGTCAGATTCTCATCAAGCTCTACATCCTCCTGCTGGATCTTATGACTATCATCACGAACATATCTTCTAAGCATTGACACGTGAAGCACATGATGAACCATGAAAAATCTCAGAGGTAAAGCAAGCCTATATGACACCAATCTAATTCGGTCCAAAATCTCATAACCAATGTATCTAGGACTTAGCTTACCTTTCCGGCCAAATCTCATAATTTCTTTTATGGGAGAAACTTTCAAAAAGACTTTTTCCCCTTTTAAAACTTCAAATCACAGACCCTCTTATCTGCATAGGAATTCTGCTACTTTGTGACGTCTTAAGTTGGTCCCATATTATTGCAACCTTCTCCAATGCTTGTTGAACTAAATCTAGACATAACTATGCTTCGACGGGCTCATACCAGCCAACTGGTGAATAACACTTGTGGCCATATAGAGCCTTATATGGTGCCATTTGAATGCTTGGCTGGTAGCTATTATTCTAAACAAACTTTGCCAAAGGCAACTGGTCATCCCAATGGATACCAAAATCAATCGTGCAAGCTCCATGCATGTCCTCCAAGATCTGAATAACTTGTTCAGACTTCCCATTGGTATATGGATGAAAGTTGTACTCAACTCAACCTGTGAATCTAATGACTTCTGAAAACATTTCCAAAACTCAACAGTGAACTGTTTACCTCGATCAAATATGATTGAAATAGGCACACTATGAAGCTGAACTATCTCTCAAAGGTAAATTTTCGTTAACCATTTTGTGCTATAAGTAACCCGAATTGGTATGAAATGGGCAGATTTTGTAAGTCTATCCACTATTACCCAAATTGAGTCATGTTTCCTGAAGGTACTTAGCGACCCAACAACAAAATCCATAGTAATCCTTTCCTACTTTCACTCCCGGATAATCAATTTTTGCATCATTCCGCCAAGTTTTTGATGTTTATATTTGACCTACTAATAAATTAAACAACTAGTCACATATTTCAAAATATCAATCTTCATACCTTTCCACCAGTACAATCCTTGCAAGTTTTGATACATTTTCATAGCACCAGGGTGGATAGAGCATCACGAGCTATGAGCCTCTTTAAGAATTAGCTGCCTCACATCACCTACAATGGGAACACACAATCTCCCGTGATGATGTAACACAACTTCACCACCAATAGTGAAGGACTTAACACCTACATTCTACACTGGATCTTGAAACCTAGAAAGGTAGGGATTATCATATTGGCAAGTCTTAAGTTGCCTACCTAAGGACGAATGAACCACCATAACAGTAACTTTCTAGACACTGTGTGATCAATTCAAACTTCATAATTGGCAAAAGACTGAATATCCTTAACTGTAGGTCATCTTTCGGCAGAACATCAGGCCAAGCTACCCATAGACTTCCTACTCAAAGCGTCTGCTACTACATTCTCCTTCCCAGGATGATACAAGGTGGTGAGATCATAATCTTTAAGTAACTCTAACCACCGTTATTGTCTCAGATTCAAATCTCTTTTCTTGAATAAGTACTGCAGACTCTTGTGAGCAGTATAGATTTCACACGGCTCACCATATCTTGAGTGCAAATATAATCGCGACTAATTTCAAGTTGTGAACTGGATAATTCTTCTCATGGGCCTTTAGCTATCGAGAAACATATGCCACCACTTTACCATTCAACATTAACACACAACCCAATCCAATTCGAGATGCATCATAAAAAATAGTGAAACCACCCTTTGCTATAGGTAAGGTCAAAATCATAACCTAATTCAATGTTGTCTTTAATTTTTGAAAACTTTCTTCACATTTATCTGACCACAAAAAACCATATTTTTCTAAGTCAAGCAGGTTAATAGGGGAAACTACCTTCGATAAACCCTTTACAAACCCCCTGTAATAATTAGCTAGTCCCAAAAAGCTACGTATCTCTGTAACAGTTTTAGGTCAAGGCCAATATCGAACTGCTTCAATCTTCTTTGGATCAACATAAATCCCATCTCTTGACACCACATGCCCCAAAAAGGTAACCATGCCCAATTAAAACTCACACTTTGAGAATTTGGCATAAAAATTTTGTTCTGTAAGTGTCTGCAACACAACTCTCAAGTGTTGTCCATGTTCTACCTCACCCCGAGAGTAAACCAAAATGTCGTGAATGAACACAATCACAAAATAGTCTAAGTATGGCTTGAATACCCTGTTCATGAGGTCCATAAATGATACAGGTGCATTGCTCAGTCCAAAAGATATCACTAAAAATTTAAAATTCCCATACCTGGTCTGGAAGGTTGTCTTAGTGATATCTTCGGCCTTTATTCTCAGCTGATGTTAACCAGATCTCAAGTCAATTTTATAAAAGTGGGTATCACCCTATAACTTATCGAATAGATTATCAATACGAGGCAAAGTATATTTATTCCTTATTGTTGCCATATTTAACTATCTGCAGTCAATGCACATCCTCATCGTGCCATCTTTCTATTTCATAAATAGTACAGGTGCACCCCAAGATGAGATATTAGGCCGGATGAATCCCTTATCAAGTAACTCCTGGATTTGAATGTTTAATTATCTCAGCTCAATTGGAACCATATAACAAGGTAGAATAGAGAAAGGTTGAGTCCCTGGCACTAAGTTAATACATAAACTCGTGAATAATGGGAACATTGTTAATAAAAACTTTCTCTGCTCGAGTGTTATGAACGGTAGCAATAAAACCCAAACAACTATGGTTAATCTTTCGACGGGCTTTTACATAAGATATTATATTTCCCTGAGTCATAAGAGTCATACCTTTCCACACTAAAGGTGGTTCTCTAGTAAAATCAAAATGTATAAGCTTAGCATAACAATCAACCAAAGCATAACATGACACCAACCAATCCACATCATAATCATATCAAAGTCAGTCATTGGCAACATAAGTAGATCAACTATGGTCTCCTTACCTTGAACAAATATTGCACAATCTCTATAGTCTCTATCCAATGATAAGGTCTCTCACATTGTGGAGATAACAATGTATGACACAATAAACGTCTCAATCTTTCTTTCTAAGAATAAATAAAAAGATGAAGACACATTCAAATACATAGAACCAGGATTAATAAGAGTATATGCCTTATGATAATTTACAGTGATAATACCTGTGACTACTGCATTAGATGCCTTTATGTCCTGTCTAGCCATTGCAAAGAATCTTGGTGGTCCACCTATTGTCTATGCACCTTGAGCTCTTTGTCGATCCTGTGGAGCTATCCTAGCTAGATGGGTGTGAGCATGAGTACCTACAACATCTCTCTACAACTATGTAGTAGCTTGACTAGAACCAGATCTCCTTTAGGATAAAACTTAGCAATATTTCCTCTTTTACCACAAGTATAACAAGGACCATCAACTCAAAAACAACGCCCACTATGATCCCTGCCGTAATTAGAATATTTTGGATGTTGTGCGGATTGAAAGAAACCACTACTCTTTTGCTATATTTATTATGGACCCTATCTATATGGATAACTATTCCTTGAAGATTGGCCAAATGTCTCTGATGGTGCAGGCCTAGACTGTCCACCATAAAAATCACTTTTACTCCCAGATAGAGAACCACTAAACCCACTTGAGTTACATACTTTTTTGTTTACTCGATTAATACTTTCCATCTCATAATAAGACTTAGAATGGAGAGATGTGTCAACCACCACAACATAGGATCCATTACTCATATACCGTATCATAGGACCATGATAACAAGCCTCAAATCCATCCACAAATCGTCTCACTTTCTCTCTCCGGTCTGCAACCAAAAATGGAACATAGTTGTACAACTCAGTAAACTCATCTTTGTCCTCAGTACCTGTATCACAGGTCATTAAACTGGAGTCTTATGCCATCTTGTTTGCTCAATGGAATAAATTTGTCCATAAATATGACTGAAAATTTTGACCAAGTGATCGGTGCCTTGCTTGTCTTCCCCTTAAAATAGAAGTCCACCATGCCTTAAGAGACCCTAAGAACAAAAAAGTGATAATTCTACGCCACGAGTCTCCTTCAATCCCAACTTAGTCAGTATCTTCTCACAGCGATAAATAAAATTTTGAGGCTCAATAGAAGATGGTGTAGCATCAAACTCTGGTGGCTAAAGATCCATGAAATTCTTAAAATCCTTGGGTTGAACTATGTAACACCCCACATTTTTAAGCTAGAAATCAAACTGTCGTTTCTACGTGTGCAAACTCCAATCCCATGATTTATATTTGAATATATGTGTCATGATATTTATACTAGTGTGAGAGGTGCTTATGAGGTTAGAAATGTTTATAGGAACCACTAAGAGCAAAGTTGAGCTAAGAGCTTTTGATTCGGACAAATTTTGGTATTCGTACAAGGGTTAAATTTGAACGTATATAAATTTCAACATATATGGAATTTTGCATCTCAAGACTCACCGAAATATATATAATTGAATTATCTTTTCAATGATACAAATTTTGCCTTAATTCGATACCCAAGCAAAAAGTTATGATCATTTTTGTAAGAAACAGTAAGGGGTCGTGATAGCCTCACACCGTAAGGGCTATTCCACCTTTTTGAGGGCTATTCTAGTCAGTTGTAGTATGAATTCATGGTTCATACTAGTATTACAGTGTTATGTGTGTAGTTTGTAATTTCAAGTAGTCTTGAACATAGTGAGAGAATTCAGTTCAACTCAGTCTTCAGTAGATAGAGTTATCAATACTCATGTGAAGATTATAAGTAGCCTCAATTGAAGTGTAGTAAGGAAGGGGAACATATAGTTGAGAAAGTATTTGAGGAGTATGTCTAAGCTTGAAAGTAGTAGTTGTGTTGCTTAAGGCATAGTAATTCTATCCTAGCTTATGTTTTATTGGCCAATATTCCATGTCATAAAGTTGTAGCCATGTTGCGATTCCACCTTTTTGGAGGTCGTGTTGTGAAGGCTATTTCCCGAGACTAGGGGTCGTGCCACGAAGTTTATTTACACGGTAAAAGAAATCAAAGGGCAATTGGGTCCTTTTTTCTCAACCCAAGTCGTCCAAAACACGATTTGGGACATCCATGAGGACATTATTTGTCCATCTTCCTAAAAATTATTCACTAGAAACCCTTTCCCTTTCCCAATATATAAAGATCAAGCTTTTCCTCTCGAGAAGACAAGGATTTAAGTGTGATGTTTATGTTTGTTAGGAAGATTGAAGATTGAAGAACTTTGAATCCAAGATTTCTTCAAGAATTTGTTCAATTAAGGTATGTGATGGTTCTTCTATGGGTCCCTTTCACCCATTAAGACCCAAAACCCTCTTTTGGATCAAAGTATGAATTTTTCCTTCATTATGGAATTTCTCATGTTCAAGATGAGTTTAATCCATGTTTTTCCTTAGTAATTTTAATTCAATCCATGCCCACTTATGATCCCATGTAAATTAGGTTATGTAATGCTTTGAATTTCACGTCCTTTTGCATATTTAAATTGATTACATGTTAACTTATCCAATTCATGCATTAATTCAAGTGTGTATATGATCTTGCCAAGTTTAACTCATTCCCAAGTTCCAATTTATGAAATTCACCAGCTTAATGAAATGTCTTATGTTTTGGGTCTTTCAACTATGATTTTTATACCACTATTTTAAGTACTGTTTTAAGCATTGTTTATGTATTTTGTGATCATTTAGTGCTGGAGGTTTATGAGCACCCTATACCTATCTGTTTATACATTTCCTTGTTTTCAAGTTATAAGTTAGACAAGTCATAATTTTTATTACTATTTTCAAACTACCATGTTCATGCTGACAACTTATCAATACAGTACTATGTCATGTTAAACCATTTATAAAACAAGTGTCATTCAGTTGGGAGCAGGATTTAACATTGAGCGAACATAGGTATAAGGGCTCACTCGCCAGTTAGGACTGGGTCCTTAGTAGCGGTGCCTAAGTTTTAGAACTACGTAGCCAGCGTAGGATTATGAGTCACCCGCCAGTTAAGGACTGACACTCTCTTAGGGGTCACCCTCCAATTTAGGACTGACTCTCTAGTCCTTCGGGACATTAGATTAGTGGATCCATACAGCCATGTGTTAGTACCCGTGGCAAGGTATTGACATCCTTCCTACTGGGTTATAGGTTGGACCCTGATTTTCTTAGATTGGGACGTGTCGGTTACATGATTGCTCCTACAATTTCAGTCAGCATATTAGTCTATACAAGTTCAGGTTTGCTTGACCAAGTAATCAATTAATCAGTTATTCAGTTATTTAGATAATTTCAGTATATGCTTCACTTGTTCTTGCATTCTCAGTTTTACATGTTCATGTTTTCATGCTCAGCATTCATACACGATCCTCAGTTCAGTTTTACAGCATGTTCAACTTTACATAAGATATACATATAATATTCATGTTTTATCAGTTCCCATCTTTAGTACTACTTATTCTACAAATGTAAATATTTAAGAAACTAAGTGTAGTGATTCACCAGCTTATCTGATTATGTTTGTTACTCATGTTTTAAGATACTTCAACTTTTAGTTGATTTCAGTCTCTTGGTGAGTCTACTTGCACTTAGTATGCATGTTTTAAGATTATGTATCTATTCAGTTTTACTTATTGCATTCACCCCCATTTACTCAATACATTCCAGAAGTACTGATCCACATATATGTCTATGTGCTACATTGTCTCCAAATATAGGTACCAGTTGTAGCCCTCACATCATACTCAGATAGTTTGCAGCTTTCAGTTAGCAAGTGATGAGTTCTCTTATTTAGGGGACTCCAGTTAGTTGTAGTTTATGTACTATATTGTTATTATTCATATGTATTGATTAGTGGTAGTTGGAGGCATTTCCCATCTATCTATAATTAGTATAGTAGAGGATTCATAGATAGTCAGTCAGAGTCGTTACATGTAATTTAAGTTTCTTTCTTCAGTTTTATTATGATGTAAACTTTATCAGTATTACATTTATTTATATTTCCTTATGATCAAGGTTCCGCTCAACAATTTAGTTCTTATACAATTTAAATCAATCATGTAATGCCCCAAAAATAGGCCCCAAGGCATCACACAGTGCTTAGGACCACAAGTGATCCCAAGCTAACCCTTGTACTAGCATACTGTTAAGAAACTGAGTTAAATATGTATAAAATGATTGAGTTTACTATGCGGAAATATAATCATGAGAGCTGGGAAAAATACAATACTAATACTATTTTATATTCTGGTAAAACTGAAGAATAGAACTAAAACTTACCAGATTGACACTAACTAACATCTGTGATGCCTCTACTATACTGACTATAGATAGCTGGGATGCAACTCCAACTACCACTAATTAATACATATAAGTGAGAAAGTAAAGTACATAAATAACATCTAACTGAAGTCCCCAAAGTAGGAGGACTCATCATTTGCTGGTTGGAATTTGCATCTGTTTAATCGTGGTAAATGGACTACGACTGAACCGGTACCTATATTATGAGACAATGTAGCACATAGACCTATATGTGGATTAGTACTTTTGGAATGTACTGAGCATATAGGGGTGAAATGCATAAGTAAAACAATGTCTCAACATCATCATAATTTATAAAACAATGCATGCTAAATATAAATGACTCACAAAGGCTGGAATATCTAAAAGTTGAGAACCATAATCATGAGTAGCAAAACCATACTTTATAAATCTAGTAAGCCATAACATTTAGGTCTAACAGTTGTACTTGTGTTCTGTCTTTAAAACATACTGTCTAAGTGTAGAAATGACACACTCTTATATTTGAAATCTGAAAGCTGAAAGTTATAGCTAAGATCTTTCTGTAAATCATAATCTGAATAAAGTTGTGAGCCTTTACACTTAGTTTTCTAAAGCTTTTCTGTTATTCTTTACTCTTTCTAAAATCTATAATTTGTAGGGAAATACTTTAAAAGCTTTATCTGTGAGATTACCCTTTTCTGTAGGGAAATACTCAGAGTCGTTACATGTAATTCAAGTTTTTTTCTTTAGTTTTATTATGATGTAAACTTTATCAGTATTACATTTATTTAGATTTCCTTATGATCAAGGTTCCTCTCAACAATTTAGTTCTTATACAATTTAAATCAATTGTGTAACGCCCCAAAAATAGGCCCCAAGGCATCACACGGTGCTTAGGACCGCAAGTGATCCCAAGCTAACCCTTGTACTGGCATACTGTTAAGCAACTGAGTTAAATATGTATAAAATGACTGAGTTTACTATGCGAAAATATAATCATGAGGAAATCTGGGAAAAATACAATACTGATACAATTTTACATTTTGGTAAAAGTGAAGAATAGAACTGAAACTTACATGATTGACACTAACTAACATCTGTGAAGCCTCTACTATAATGACTATAGATAGTTGGGACACGACTCCAACTACCACTAATCAATACATATAAGTACAAAAGTAAAGTACATAAATAGCATCTAACTGAAGTCCCCAAAGTAGGAGAACTCATCATCTGCTGGCTGGAATCTGCATCTGTTTAATCGTGGTAGATGGACTGTGACTAAATTGATACCTACATTATGAGACAATGTAGCACATAGACGTATATATGGATCAGTACTTTTGGATTGTACTGAGCATATAGGGGTGAATGCATAAGTAAAATAATGTCTCAACATCATCATAATTTATAAAATAATGCATGCTAAATATAAATGACTCACATAGACTGGAATATCTAAAATCTGAGAACCATAATCATGAGTAGCAAAATCATACTTTATAAATCTAGTGAACCATAACATTTAGTTCTAAAAGTTGTACTTATGTTCTGTCTTTAAAACATATTGTCTAAGTGTAGAAAGGACGTACTCTTATATTTGAAATCTGAAAGGTGTAGCTAATATATTTCTGTAAAGCATAATCTGAATAAAGTTGTGAGCCTTTACACTTAATTTTCTAAAGTTTTTCTGTTATTCTTTACTCTTTCTAAAATCAATAATCTGTAGGGAGATACTTTAAAAGCTTTAACTGTGAGATTACCCTTTTCTGTAGGGAAATACTCAAAAGTTTTTTATTTACTTTTACTAGCAGGGAGGTTCTCTTAACCGACATAAACCATGTAAACTAACATGGAGTCCAACGTCTTGTTCCACTAAGGAGAAAAACCTCACGACGGGAAGAGGTGTCATACTCTTGATAAGGAGTATAACCTAATCTAAGTGATCACATCTTAATCTGCCATCCATATAGAAATGGGAATAATCGGTAACAATGTTGGCTACGTAGTTCTGTGGAAGTTAGGGCACGCTAATCTCACATTTTCGGTCGGTGCTAATTACTGCTCTCTTTAAATCTCTGCGCTCATTTTGTTGGAAATCTACTTTAAAAACTAGCATAAGGGTTTATTATAAAACCAATTATGCATTTATCTGATTCAATCTTTAAGTAAAGCTATTCTAAGTTCTGTAATTTGTAATAAATCTGTAAAGTGGATTTCAAATCTTATCTGAGGATCAAAAGATCAAATCTTTACTGAAAATCTGAAAATAAACTGATCATCTGATGCTTAAAGCATAATCTTTCTTGAAATAATAAAGTTCAATTTAGGGACAATAACCCATGCATTAATCTCATGTCAAAACATCATAATAATCAAGCTTGGTAATGAAAACAATGATAACTCATATCAAAATCTGGAAATTTTTGTAATGGGCATGAAAATAGGAAAAATAGACTTGCAATTCATCATCCAAATATCTCAAAAACTCATAATCTTGCAAATAGCAATAATGGGTATGAACCCTAATTTAAAACTCATGTAAATTCATATAAAAATCATCTTTAAAAAGAAATTCTGGAAACAAGGATGAAAGAGGATCCTTGTTCATAAACCCTACATACCTTAATTGATGAAATTGCTAAGAAAGTTTGGACTTTGGATTCCTAATTGAGCTTTTGAAGATCAACTCTTGGTTATCTTGAATTGGGAATCCTCAATCTTGAATTATCTTGAGAGGATAATGGAGGAAATTTTAATTTCTTGGAGAGTAAGTTTTGAGATCTAGGGTTTTCTTTTTGAGAGAATGGATGAAAATATGGATAAAGTGTTTAAGAATGAGCTTAATTCCTTATTTTGGAGAAATTAGGGGCTTGGGAATTGACCAAAATATCCCTTTTAAAGTTTTTATCGTAACTGGGGAAAAAAGGAAAATCCCAATTTTACATTCCACCACTATCGCGGTGGCTCACTGGAAAAAGGATGACTGGAAACTCAACGCGATGTGGGGCTATCATGGTAAGCTATTGGATTACCATTTAGGACATCACCGCAATGCGCCACCATTGCTGTGAGTTACTGGAATTTGACTGTAACACCCCGATTTTCTGAATTAGGATGCTACACGGTGCTTATGACCCCGAAGGACCACAAGCTAACCCATGACTGATATCTGTACCTGTGCACTTGCAATATATAATGTAATAATGTGTAAAACATGTGTAGGACATAAGGTTCAACTGAATAAAGAATTTGTAAAATAGTAACATCCATGTAGGTGAAAGATACCCAAAATAACTGAAAACTGAATCAAATATGAACTAAATCTGAAAGCCTCTAAATACTGTCTGAATAAGGAGTTGAAGGAACATGTCTCCAACCAACTCCGTCTAGCAAAACTGAGCTGAAATAATAAATGAAATAAAATAATATCGTATCATCCTCGAATGAAGAGGACTCACTGCAACTCTGTATACTGGAATGTAGCTGCTACTGCTGGTCTGGAACTCGCGTCTCTAAACCTATGGTGTAACATGAAAAGAAAGCACCATAGCACAAATGCGTCAGTACAACTGGAGTACTGAGTATACGAGTAAGGTAGGCTAATGCAAAGGTTTTTCTTGCATGAATAATGCTAACTGACTGACTGATATGAATGTAAGAGTACAAACATACATACATAGTAACTGAAATCGTGAGTACGTGATAGTTAAATCTGTACGCTAATACACAGTTTACTGATAACTGACATGGCTGAAACTGTAGTTCTGATAGCATGGGCGACTGTGTCTAACAGTCTTGAATTTAATGGAACTTTCTGAGTCCCGTGCTATAACTAAATTTGACTATATCTAACAGTCCTGGTATACTAATATCTGAAGAACTGTCTGAGTTCTTTTACTGAGACTGAGTCTGAAACTATGGGAGGTAGTTGTTTAACCGACATGCCCCATGTGTGCCATTATAGCTAAGTTGGGGTCCAATCTCTGCCCCGACTGGAGGGGTGTCAATACCGCGCCACTGGTAAGGACAGTTGTGAGTGACCCTTAGCTGGCAGGTACTCAAAACGAGAGCGGTGGAAACCCTGAACTGACAGGTTAAGCCACCTTATCAACCCTAATCTAACAGATTAAGATGTCTCAACCTATGCTGGCTACATAGTTCTAGAACACAAGGATGACTGCTAAGAATCACACTCTAAACTGGTAGGTGAGTTCCCATCCTTGGGTTCACTCGGTGCTAACTTATACTCCCATATGAAGAGACTGAACATAATTCAATTGATTGTACATGGACTGATTAACTGACTTTCGTTGACTGACGGAATAATACTACTATCTAAGAGTTAACTGAGATCATGAGTTTCCTGAGTCACATGACTGACTGAGTTCTATGATTATAGCTTGATTGAGATTATCGGGACAACATGACATGGCTCTAGGCACACAGCTATATTTTTCGGGTACGAATACCCCTAGGACTCGATAGAAGAAAACTGACACACATGACATGACTTGATCACAAGATTGGAGTCCACAATTCATAATATCATAAGTAGGGGATCTTATACTTCATGTAGTTATTCAACATCTTAAACATTGTAGGGATTGCATGGATATATTTCGTGTACATATTATACATATCCATTATCATACATGTTTCATACCATAACAATAGCAACACATCAATAGCATGGAATTCATATTTAAGTATATAGCTAACACAGACTTGTCATTTAGATATCATGGAACCATGTAAACATAAATTCCTAACATCCTAAGCATTTTATAAAACACCTAGCATGCATTCTTTAAGTATATAGCTAACATGTACATGCTCATATCACCACAAAAAGTTCACAAAATAGTATTTAAAACATGGTTCTTGAGCTCTATGAACGGATTGGATCCATAAATGAACACTACGCATACCTTAGATTAATAATCCGTGAAGATAGTAGTAAAATAAGCTTGGAATTTGAAACCCGCAATTGAACCCTAGACTTGTTCTTGGTTGTTCTTGAGTGAATTTTGATAAAAAGTAATGTAAAGAGCTGATTTAGCGCCTCAATCCCGTGTTTGGGACCTATATAGGGGTGGAAAGATGACCCAAATACCCCTCTAGATGCGTCATTTAATTTCTATGAAAATTACCCGATTTGGGCCCCCAGCGCGACGCGGAGACATCGCGTTTCCACCCGTTTGTGACCTGGAAACTCACTGTGACGCGCTGGAATCACGGAGAGACACTGGAAATTGACAAACGTCATTTTGGCTTACGGCACGACGTGCCACTGACTGAAATGACGCTGCTGAAACTTTAAATCCGCCCTAACTTCTTCATCGGGTGTCTGTTTTAGGTGAATTTGGTATCGACAGAAAGCTTATTCAATTCTCTACAATTTGGAGGGTATAAATCTGCAAAAATACCACCTACAAACCAAGTTATGCTCGTTCAAAGATGAGTTATGTGAAATCACACACGAAAACTTGGTGGATTCAAAAGTTCTTAGCTTGGCTTACTCTAAGTGACTCTTATGAACATGCTTAACACATCATAAGCTCTATTATCACTAGGATACCCATCCTAATTCATGTACTCAAATATGAATCATAGGATAGGAGGTTTCATGTGTAGGACCAACGGTTCATTTTCTAGCTTAGAAATATACGGGGTATTACATTGACAATTGGGAAATGAGGCTTCACCGCGACACGGGCTAATCACGGAGGTCCACTGGAATCGGAGAATTGCCATTTTTCTTTTCACTGCGACACGGGGGGTTTCCTAAATGGCACACTATTTTCCTAAAAATGTCATAACTTCTCAACTGAGTGTCGAATTTTGGAGAAATTGGTATCATTGGAAAGCTAATTTAATTTTCTACATAATGAAGGGTATATAACTGAAAAATTCCATGTCTATCAAAATTCATTCATCTTTGAAGCTTACCCTTGACGTTCTAAGGGCTAAATTAAGCTATGAAAAAGTATGGGGTATTACAATATCTCCCCCTTGGGAACATTCGTCCTCGAATGTGCCTGGCTAAACTGAAAATACTAAGGAATCTGAGGCTATGTGCTGATATGCACGACTAAAGCAAGTCGCATGAATGAATCTAGAATATACTGAACGACTAAGCTAATCTGTGAATGCATAAACTTTCATGAAGATAACTATATAGCTGGATCTGAGACTAGAAAAGAATGGAGTTAAAGAAGACTGATTGGACTGAGAGTTCTTAACAAAGGCAACTGGGGTGATATACTGAGCATGCACATTGGGGAGCAAACTTTCATGACTAAGTCTGTAACATTAAAACCTCTATTTTGAAACTAATTTCTAAGATGACTTGCACTTACTGTAAGGAGTTGATTCACGCTGAGAGTTAAGAATTCGAAGTGTTCATGATGCAATCATACACATAGAACTGTGAAGTGATAAATTATGCAGGCATGAATCATGAGGTAACGAGGCTAAGATCATGCAATTGGATATTACACTATCTGAGCTGGAATACTTGGAAAACTAAGATCATTCACTGAATACTTATGAACTGAATCATGACTAAATATCTGAATCTGAAATAAATGCTTGGTGTATGAACTAAACTGAATTCGTAACTCGTATGAGTGCGAACATTTTTAGCTCATGGAATGGCCTTACCCTTGAAACTTTAGGTAGTAAGACTAGGTGAAAAGTTGGAAATCTATAGGAGCTCATCTATTTGATTGCTAATCTGGATTGTAGGCTATATGGTCTGGATCATACTGAATGCTCACACCAAAATGGGGTATTTCTTCAGCACTCTTCTAGGAAGTTCTAATGATATTAGGGAGCAAGGAACTTTGGGCATGCTCTGCACAAAACATCTGAACAAGATATTTCAACATTACTATAACTCTATAGCATGAAATATAGACCTATAAATCAGAAGCTAGCATAGAATTACTAGGCCTTAAGAAATGCAACTTCTTACTTTCAAGCTTAGCAACATTTTCTCAAAAACTTCCTCAATTATACTATCCCTTTTTAAATACCATATTCACTTGATTCAACTTAAAATTCTCACATGGGCATTGATAAATCTGTCTACTAAAGTCTAAACTAAACTAAATCCTCTCATCATGGTCAAGCCTAACTTGAAATCACAAGGTACTGCATATAACACCATAATACTAGTCGGACCCGTGAATTCAGTACCCCAAACATTGTCATAATTGCTTACCTTTAGAATAATTCTCCTTATCACTTTAACAATTGAATTCAACCCCTTACTAGGAATTTACTAATGCGCAATGCATTTATCCACTTTCACACCAACATGACATTCAAACCTATCTTTATAACCACAAATACCCTTCCAAGCAAACACTCATAAAAGCATCTTTCTCATATTCTCTAATACCTCTATCGATAAAAACTTCCATGCACCATTTTTAAGAAGACACGTACGAAATATTCTTAACTAACCACGCCATACACAAAAAAGCTTCACCACAATATTCCTTCACTTATAGACTTACATAAAACAAGTATACAACTTCCTTTCGCACCATAATATGGTTACTCTTTCCTATCTACACAATTGTTCATCATCACTATCTTGACCTAAGGGGAGGTCACTGAAAGGTTAGAATATCAGGTCCTAAAACATGAAGGGATATGAAGCATGACTTGACACTTTACTGGGGCCTGAGGAATAGAATATTCACGACATAGATTCATTAAAAGAATTTAACCTGAGGACGTACTTAATATAGATCTGAAGTTTGTTGATCGTTAAAAGTGTTGCATGAGTACTGGAATTGAACATACTATAAAGCATGAGTACATGAGTCATGAGCTGCTTGACCTGAATTTGGAGTTCATAACTTATGGAATGCAATTCCGACTGCTGAATGAACTGGAACTCCTTATACTAGGAACTGAGAAAGTACATGGTGCTCTATTATGTGTGTAATATGAACTATGATCATCGAACTAACACGTAAGGCATGAGTATATATCGGGATAACTGAAGTACAAAACTTTGTACTGAGATGAGAATAGGTTGGACATCATCCTCCCTTACTGGTTTTCTGCACTATACTGGCATCACTACTAGAATTTGTGAGCCTACTCGATTCCTTGTTCTATCATCTCCTTCTTAGCTTTAAGCCTTTATTCTAAGTCTGTAGAACCCTTTACTATACTCTAAATTGAACTACACTCACTGCACTCTGGAATACAACAATACCTATAAATAATAAACTTACTCTAAAAGACTACACTTATAAGTGTAAAACCCATTACTAATACTTCCTTCTGAGATACAACTCTATCTTTCTTTAGCCCAATAGTCATCATATAATAACTTGAACACTTACTAACTTAGAATCTTCATGAGTATCACCATATCTTGAGTTCACACCATCGAGATCTTCAACTCTTATTTCTATTTGCTAAATCCTCAAAGGTTCAAACATACCTTTCTTGCCACTACGCTTCTATACCCATACTCCCAACTATAGTAAGGTTCTACTTTTCATAAATCATAACTCTGAAGTTCATAATATCCCTCGAACGCACACTACATTTAACAGTCTAGGCTCATACTATCTCCTCTCATGAGCACTAACTGTATTGAAAGAGTTAATAGGAAATCTTAATACATATCTCATTCTATATCGATGGAACAACTCATAAGGATGAGGACATAACTTTCAACTTGATGGACTTATGACACACTAGAGAGCTTCTCTTAAGGCCTTTGTATGACTTCTGAAGTTACTGATAGTAAATCTGAGAGCATCATCTTAGGAGGAAATTGGAACTTATTGATCACATTATCTTGAGAATAAGTCATAGATGAAGAATTTTGGGGCAACACGCGAGTAGACAGGAGTTTCTAAAGAAACAACTTTACAGCACAATCTAAGGTATAAAAGGAGGGAAACTTTTCTTAAATGCCCTATCGCCTCTTGAAAAAAAGTACAAATGTCTCCATACCGTTCCACAAGACTCTATTAGACACGTCTTCACAGACACTCTAGGATATTTGAACCTTGTGCTCTGATACCAAGTTTGTAACACCCCAAAAATGGGCCCCAAGGCGTCACACGATGGTTAGGACCACAAGTGATCCCAAGCTAACCATTGTACTGACATACTGTTAAGCAACTGAGTTAAATATGTATAAAATGACTGAGTTTACTATGTGGAAATATAATCATGAGAGCTGGGAAAAATATAATACTAATACTATTTTATATTCTGGTAAAACTGAAGAATAGAACTGAAACTTACCAGATTGACACTAACTAACATCTATGAAGCCTCTACTATACTGACTATAGATAGCTGGGATGCGACTCCAACTACCACTAATAATACATATAAGTGAGAAAGTAAAGTACATAAATAATATCTAACTGAAGTCCCCAAAGTAGGAGGACTCATCATTTGCTGGTTGGAATCTGCATCTGTTTAATCGTGGTAGATGGACTACGACTAAACCGGTACCTACATTATGAGACAATGTAGCACATAGACGTATATGTGGATTAGTACTTTTGGAATGTACTGAGCATATAGGGGTGAATGCATAAGTAAAACAATGTCTCAACATCATCATAATTTATAAAACAATGCATGCTAAATATAAATAACTCACAAAGGCTTGGAATATCTAAAAGTTGAGAACCATAATCATGAGTAGCAAAATCATACTTTATAAATCTAGTGAGCCATAAAATTTAGTTCTAACAGTTGTACTTGTGTTCTATCTTTAAAACATACTGTCTAAGTGTAGAAATGACACACTCTTATATTTGAAATCCGAAAGCTGAAAGTTATAGCTCTTTCTAAAATCTATAATTTGTAGGGAAATACTTTAAAAGCTTTATCTGTGAGATTACCCTTTTCTATAAGGAAATACTCAAAAGTTGTTTACTTGCTTTTACTAGAAGGAAGGTTCTTTTAACCGACATGAACCATGTGAGTTAACATGGAGTCCAACGTCTTGTTTCCCTAAGGAGAAAACCTCACGACGGGGAGAGGTGTCTATACTCTTACCAAAAAGTATAACCTAACCTAAGTGATCACATATTAATCTGCCATCCATATAGAAATGGGAATAATCAGTACCTCCGTTGGCTATGTAGTTCTGTGGAAGTTAGGGCACGCTAATCCCACACTTTCGCTCAGTGCTAAATACTACTCCCTTTAAATCTCTTCGCTCATTTTGTTAGAAATCCACTTTAAAAACTTACATAAGGGTTTATTATAAAACCAATTATGCATTTATATGATTCAATCTGTAACTAAAGCTATTCTAAGTTCTGTAATCTGTAATAAATCTGTAAAGTGGATTTCAAATCTTATCTAAGGATCAAAAGATTAAATTTTTACTAAAAATTTGATAATAAACTGATCAGTTGATGCTTAAAGCATAATCTTTCTTGAAATAATAATGTTCAATTTAGGGACAATAACCCATGCATCAATCTCATGTCAAAACATCATAATAATCAAGCTTAGTAATGAAAACAATGATAATTCATCTCAAAATCTAGAAATTTTTGTAGTAGGCATGAAAATAGGAAAAATAGACTTGCAATTCATCATCAAAATATCTCAAAAACTCATAATCTTGCAAATAGTAATAATGGGTATGAACCCTAATTTAAAACTCTAGTAAATTCATATAAAAATAGCTTTAAAAATAAATTTTGGGCACAAGGATGAAAGAGGATCTTTGCTCATAAACACCACATACCTTAATTGATAAAATTGCTAAGAAAGCTTGGACTTTGGATTTCTAATTGAGCTTTTGAAGATGAACTCTTGGTTATCTTGAATTGGGAATTCTTTAGGAATTCTCAATCTTTAATTATTTTGAAAGAATAATGGAGTAAATTCTGATTTCTTGGAGAGTAAGTTTTGAGATCTAGAGTTTTCTTTTAGAGAGAATGGATGAAAATATGCATAAAGTGCTTAAGAATGAGCTTAAGAGCTTGGGAATTGATGAAAATACCCCCTTTAAAGTTTTCATCATAACTGGGAAAAAAAGAAAATCCCGATTTTACATTCCACCACGACGCGACACTTTTACGGTGGCTTACTAGAAAAAGGATGACTGGGAACTGGAAACTCAATATGATGCAGGGCTATCGTGGTAAGCTACTAGATTGCCATTTGGGACATCACCGCGATACGCCACCATCGCAATCAGTTACTGGAATTTGACAATCGGGAAATGAGGCTTCACCGCAACACGGGCTAATCGCGAAGGTCCACTGGAATCAGACTGTAATACCCCGTATTTTCCTAGCTTAAATTTAACTCTTAGTCCATGATTTATCCAATATAAAATCTTCGAAATACTCAGTATTTTCCAGTTTAGAGCCTGCCATTGCATAGAAAATTGAATTATCTTTCCAACAATATAAAATTTGCCCAAATCCAACACTTGGGCAAAGAGTGATGGCTATTTTTGTAAGACAGTGTGCCATTGTAGCCATCAACGCGTCGTGGAGGCCAGCCAAATGGCAATGGTCACTTTCCAGTGTTCCATCGCGCCTAGGGCCCATTTTAAAAAATTTTGATGAAATTTTAAAAGGGCGTCCAAGGTTAAATTAGTCTTTTTCCATGATTTTTATACATCAAGGTATGGGATTTAATCCCTAAAAATGTTTTAAAATCATTCTTTAATCAATTTTTCCCAAAATCAAGAGCTTTCTCTCTCAATTAGCAAAACCCTAACTTCAAGAAACCAAGAGCAATCTCAAAGGATTCACCAAGAACTTCAAGAAACTCACAAATTAAGGTATGTTAGGTGTTCATCTATGGGTCCCTTTCACCCATAGAGTCCACGAATCCATTTTAAAACTACAAGGTTGTTGAATTATGAACTTCTACGTTTGAATTGAATTCATGTTCATGTTATTGTTGGATTTTTTAGTCCATGATTAAATTACAAGTTTTCATGAAATTAATCATTATATGTGTTAAATTACATGATCTTCATGATAAACCCTTCAATTTGTAAGTTGATTGATATAGCCATGATAACTACTTGTGTTGATTATTGTATAACCAAAGCATGCCTTCCATGTGTTTGATAAAATGCTTATGTAAATAAATTAGTGCTATTATATCATGATAGCATGTATTCCCCATCATGTATAATAAATGCTTTACAAGTGTTTGCTAAAATATCTCAATGAGTGGATTGTAGTCAATTAGCCATTACTATGTTTTCAAGATTTTTCTATGTTTTATAATTCATGATATTGAATCCTAGGGGTATTTAATATCCGAAAATTTAGTTGTTTACTTAGAGCTAGTGTCAGTTACAAAATAGTATCAGTCATGTCATGATCAGTAGAATTCAGTCAGTTACAGAACTCAGTAGAACTTAGTTAGTTGCAGAACTCAGGAAAACTCAGTAAACTCATTATTAGTCTAGTCTAGTTCAGTGTCTTTCAGTTGGGAGTAGGATTCAGCACCAATGAACCTAAGGATGGGGGCTCACCTGCCAATAGAAGGTGTGATCCTTAGAAGCAACCTTTGTGTTCCAAAACTTTGTAGCCAGTGTAGGTTAAGACATCAAACCTGTAAGTTGAGGGTTGATGAGGTGTTTTAACCTACTAGTTGAAGGTTCTACTATTCTCATTAGAGTAACTGCAAGATGAGGGTAACTCTTCATCTTATCTTTACCCATGGCATGGTATTGACACTCTTCCAATCGGGGTTATAGATTGGACCTCAACTCAGTTATCTTATCTTATTTGGGGCATGTCGGTTAGATGATTACCTCCCACAGTCTCAGTTTCAGTCTTCAGAATAGAACTCAGTTCAGTTCTACAAAATCAGGACTGCCAGATACAGTTAATCAGTATCAGTAACTCAGCTATCCATAATCTCAGATTTGTCAGTTACTCAGTATCAAAACTTAGTACTCGACTTTAGAAAAGCTCAGTTACAGTATTCATGTATATGAACAGTATTGCATACTCATTATTTGCAGAAGTTTTAGTTATATATGTACTCTCATATTCAGTTACTCTATATCATCTAGTTAGTTAATGTCCATGCATATGAACCCTTGTATTCATCCTTACCTCATTTAGCATACCAGTATATTCCACGTACTGATCACATACTCCTTCTTTGCGCTATGATGTCTTATGGCATAGGTTCGGACGCTTAGGTTTTTGACCGCTCATAGACAGATTCAGATTTGGCCAGCAGTGTCAGAGTTAGTAGTGAGTCCTCATCTATCAAGGATAATATTTTATATCAGTGTTTCAGTAGTTGGAGTTAGTTGGGGGCTTGTCCCATCAACTCCACTTTTTAGACAGTTCAGTTAGAGGCTTTTCAGACTAGTTTTTTAGACAGTATTCAGTTTTACAAATTGTTATTTTAGTTGATAAACTTTACCAGTATTTACAGATTTTGAACCTTATGGAATTTCAGTCTATCTTCCATATTAATTTCAATATTATTATTCAGTGCTGACAGCAGATATCAGTCATGGGTTAGCTTGTGGTCCTTCGAGATCGTAAGCACCGTGTATTGTTCGGGGTACAGACTCGGTGCGTTACAAAATTGGTATCAAAGCCTAAGGTTCAACAGAGTCCTAGGGAGTATGAAAGCAACATCAAGTAGAGTCTTGTGCATGAGTATGTAGCACGCCACACTTATGGACAGGAGGCTATGAGATGTTTTAGGAAAAGTTTCCCTTCTTTCAATATTCGTGTCGTGCGAGTGAGCATGAGCTCAAGTTAAAATCTCAGTATAATCTTTTTCTTCCTTTCATTTATAGAGCATGCCTCCCAAAAAGGCTAACGAAAGGAGAACCAAAAATCAGTCAGTACCTCAGCCTGTTCAGGCAGATCCCCTGGACGAGCATATCTCTCTTGCAGAATTCAGGGCTGTATTTACTACTCTGACCAATTCAGTAGCATATCAGAATGAATGGCCAGCTGCTATTTCGGCCAATCCAGTGGCCAATACAGTTGTAGACAGGGTTTGGGACTTCACCCAAATAAATCCTCCCTTATTCTCAGGATCTAAGACAGAATAGGATCCATGGGAGTTCCTCGATCGGGTTCAGAGAGTCACAAATATCATGGGAGTGACTTCCAGTGAGAGTGCTGAGTTAGCTTCCTATCAGCTACAAAATATATCTCATACTTTATTTAAGCAGTAGAAGGTAGACAGGGGCACAGATGTAGAGCCCATAGAGTGGGAAGAGTTTGCTACTTCTTTCCTAAATAGATTTTTTCCCTTAGAGCTGAGAAAATCCAAGGTGTTAGAGTTCATCAACCTCAGGCAAGGTAATATGAGTGTGAAAGAGTATACCCTCAAGTTTATTCAGTTAGCCAGGTATTCCCCTCATATAGTAGTAGACAGTAGGTCCAAAATGAGCAAGTTCGTATCCGGGGTGTCAGATAGTGTGCTTAAGGAGAGCAGAACAACAATGTTTATTAAGGAGATGGACATATCCAGGCTTATGGTCCATGCTCAGCTGATATAAGAGGCTAAGAATAAGGAGACAGAGGCAGAACAAGAGAGCTAGGACAAGTAGATATAATTTTAATCAGCCTATGTTAGAGGGTGGTAACCATTCCCAGTTTCGCCCAAAGTCCTCAGTTCCAGCTCCTTCCTCAGCCAGTGCTCCAGTTACTAAGCTTATAAATGGTAACAAATATAGGGCTCCAAGCTATAAATCTTAGGGTAGTATAAGCAGTGCTCGAATAAATCCTCTTTGTCAGACATGTGCCAGAAACCACCAGGGTGCCTGCAGAGCTGGCAGTAATGTTTGTTTTAGGTGTGGCAGGCCAAGCCACAGAGTCAGAGATTATCCTCAGTCAGGTTCTCAGGGTTAGTATAACCGTCCCCCAGCTCAGTTCGATCGCCCGAATCAGCAGGGTATCGCTTCCAGTGCCACCAGTAGGCAACGCCCAAACAGGTTTTATGCACTTCAGTCGAGATAAGATTAGGAAAGTTCTCTTAATGTGGTCACTGGTATGTTACATATCTTTCATTTACATATTTATGCTTTGCTAGATCCAGGAGCTTCCTTGTTTTTCGTAACTCCTTATATAGCTGTTAACTTCAGAGTTAGTCCCGAAATTCTAGCAGAGCCTTTCTCAGTATCTACCCTAATGGGTATGTCTATCATAACCCGACCAGTATATAAGAACTGTCTGGTGATGATATCTCAAAAGTTTACTTCAGCAGACCTTGTAGAGTTAGAGATGGCAGATTTTGACGTCATTCTCGGCATAAATTGACTCCATTCATGTTATGCCTCAGTTGATTGTAGAAACAGAATCATTTATTTTCAGTTCCTAAATGAACCAGTCCTTGAATAGAGGGGTAGTACTACAATGCTTAAGGGTCAGTTGATTTCATACCTTTGAGCGAGAAAAATGATATCCAAATATCTCTATCATCTTGTGCGAGTTAAAGACTCTAGCTCAGAAACTCTTAGTCTTGAGTCAGTTCCAGTTGTAAATGAATTCTCGAATGTGTTTTCCAAAGATCTTCCTGGAGTTCCTCCTGTAAGGGAAATTGACTTTGGAATAGACCTTCTTCCAGATACTCAGCGTACCTCTATTCCGCCATACAAAATGGCACCAGCAGAACTCAAAGAGTTAAAAGAGCAATTAAAGGACCTTTTAGGCAAGGGGTTAATCAGACCTAGCATTTTTCCGTGGGGTGCACCAGTTCTATTCGTGTGTAAGAAAGATAGTTCCCTCAGAATATGTATACACTACCGTCAGCTGAACAAAGTCACAGTCAAGAACACATATCCACTTTCTAGAATCGATGACTTATTTGACCAACTTCAGGGTGCTAGTTACTTTTCTAAGATAGACATCAGATCAGGCTATCACCAGCTCAGATTCAGGGAATGAGACATTCCAAAAATAGCTTTCAGAAACCGGTATGGTCACTTAGAGTTTCTAGTCATGTCCTTTGGTCTTACAAATGCCCTACAACCTTCATGGACTTGTTGAACCGAGTGTTCAAGCAGTACTTGAACATGTTCGTTATAGTCTTCATCGATGACATTCTTTTCTATTCCCATAGTGAGAATGATCACACAGATCACTTCAGAATCGTACTTCTGACTCTCAGAACTCATCAATTGTTCTCCAAATTCAGTAAGTGCAAATTTTGGCTTAGGTCAGTAGTGTTCCTTGGTCATATTATTTCCGGTGATGGCATTAGAGTTGATCCTCAAAAGACTGAAACGGTGAGAAACTAACCTAGACTCATCTCTCCATCAGACATCAGAAAAATTGAATTGAATTAGGTTGATATTTAATAAATATAGTAACTATATAAAATTAATATTTAAAAAATAAATAAAATTATTATTCTCAAATTAATTGTAAATAAACTATGTAAATAAAATTAATGATTTCAATCACATAATAATGTCAATGCATTTCGTATACTACAAACAATTTTCGGTTAATTAATTTTTGAATATGGTACTATAGAAATATCTCGTAAACAACGTATTAATATGATGAATTATCAGTTAATTAACTTTATTATTATAACTTCAATAGTGTATTATTATCTCGATCATATGATGTTAACATATTATTCAAAATATTTGGACATATAGATTCAGTTAGCTAGCCTTTGACTACTATGTACATTACTACACGAGAGATACATATATATACACATATATATTTGATTGACTATCAACTTCAAAATATGTACTATATACATTACATATACGAGTATATTACCTCGTAATACAACGTATTTCATATATACTCTGATGAATTATCATTTAATTTAGCATACATTATTTTATTATAACTTCAACAGTATATTATTATCTTGATCAATTGATCGTATGATATCAATGTATTCAATATATAATTGAATATATTTAGTTAGCTTTTGGCTGCGTACATAACTACATGATATATATGTGTGTGTGTGTGTACAACAACAACAGTCCCAGTGTATTCCCACAAAGTGAGGTCTGGGGAGGGTAAGATGTACGCAGTCCATACCACTACCTCCGCAGAAGTAGAGAGGTTGTTTCCGATAGACCCCCGGCTCAAGATAGAGAATAGTACACCAAGGCCATAATGAAACATGAAACAGGATAGATGGCACAGATGAAATAAGAAATAATAAACATAAAATACAAAATAAATAACAAAGAAATATGAAAATAAGCGAAATACTAGCAATTCGAAATAAGACATAAGAAAGAGGACACCCACCTTGTAGTAACAATACACTCCCAGACCAAAGACACCCACCACACCCAAACTCTCCAGAATAGAGGCTCCTACTTAAGGACACAGGCCAAGGATTACTAACCCGGCTACACAAGTGCTCTCCTACCACCTTGCTACAACCCACACACTCACATTAGCCTTCTACCCTAATCCGCGACCTCCACACCTTCCTGTCTAGGGTCATGTCCTCAGTAAGCTGTAGTTGCTCCATGTCATGTCTAATCACCTCCCTCCAGTATTTCTTTGGCTTACCTCTACTCTTCCTGAAGCCATCCGAAGCTAGCCTCTCGCACCTCCGAACTGGGGCATTTATGCCCCTCCTTATCACATGCCCAAACCATCTCAACCTTCCTTATCACATCTTGTCCTCTACCGAAGCCACTCCCACCTTCTCCTGAATAGTCTCATTCCTAACTCTATCCCCTCTAGTAAGTCCACACATCCAACGCAACATTCTCATTTCTGCCACCTTCAATCTTTGAATATGGGAGTTCTTGACTGGCCAACACTCAACTCCGTACATCATGGCCGGATGGACTGTCACTCTATAGAAATTGCCTTTAAGCTTAAGGGGTACCTTCTTATCATACAACACTTCCAAGGCGAGTCTCCACTTCATCCAACCTGCTCCAATACGTTCAAAGACATCCTTATCAATCTCGTCATTCCCCTGAATCATAGACCCCAGATACTTAAAACTATCCCTCTTGCAAACATCCTGGGAATCCAACCTCACCACCACTTAATCCTCCTGACTCGATTCACTAAACTTACACTCTAAATACTCTTTCTTAGACTTACTCAACCTGAACCCCTTAGATTCAAGGGTTTGCCTCCAAACCTCTAATTTCTCATTCACACCTCCCCACGTCTTATTGATCAACACTGCATCATCCGTAAATAATATACACCAAGGAACCTCCCCTTGAATACTCCGCTTCAACACGTCCATCACCAATGCAAAAAGGAACAGGCTAAGAGTCGATCCCTAATACAAACCTGTCTCGATCGAAAAATGCCCTGAGTCTCCTCCATCCATCCTCACCCGAGTCTTTCCTCCATCGTACATGTCCTTAATAGCTCTGACGTACGCCAACGAAACTCCACTCAGCTCCAAGCATCTCTAAAGAACCTCCCTAGGGACTTTATCATATGTCTTCTCCAGGTCGATGAACACCATGTGCAAGTCCCTCTTCCTTTTCCTATACTGCTCCACCAATCTTCTCACCAGGTGGATTGCTTCTATCATCGAGCGATCAGGCATAAAACCAAAAGGATTCTCCAAAATTGACATGAACCTCCTCAATCTCCGCTCAACCACCCTCTCCCAAATCTTCATAGTGTGACTCAACAGCTTAATACCCCTATAGTTGCTACAACTCTGAATATCACCCTTGTTTTTATATAACAGAACCATCATACTCTATCTCTAAGCCTCAGGCATTCTCGTTATCTTGAAAATGACGTTAAACAAATTAGTCAACCACCTTAAACCTGTCCCACCAGCATACTTCCAAAAATCCACCGAAATCTCGTCAGGCTCCGTCACCCTACCCCTCTGTATCCTACGAATACCCTTTCTGACCTCCTCAACCTTAAAACGTCTACAGTAACTAAAATCATAGCTCTTCTCCGAATGCTCCAGCTCTCCTAACATAATGCCTCTGTCCCCCTCCTTGTTTAGAAGTCTATGAAAATACTCCTACCATCTTTTCTTAATGTGAACATCCTCTACCAAAACTCTACCATCCTCCCCCTTAATATGCTTCACTTGATTAAGGTCACGACCCTTCCTTTCCCTAGCCTTAGTCAGCCTATACAACCTTTTTTCCCCGTCCTTCTCCTCTAACCCCGCATACTAGCTCTCAAAAGCTGCTGTCTTAGCAGCTGTAACTGCTAACTTAGCCTTCTTCCTTGCTACTTTGTACACCTCCCTATTTACCCGTTTCTCCTCTTTATCCTTACTCTCCATCAACTTCACATATGCCCCTTTCTTAATCTCCACTTTCTTCTTAACTTCTTCATTCCACCATCAGTCCCCCTTATGTCAACCTGCCCGACCCCTCGAAACACCCAACACCTCACTAGACATCTCATTAATGCACCTGGCAGCCTTATCCCATATAACATCCATGTCCCCCCTACATTCCCACGCCCTCATTCCTGCCACCTTCTCCCCGATCTCCAGAGTACTAACTGACGCCAAGCCACCCCACTTAATCCTGGGTCGGCCCTCTCCAGCCCTACTCTTTTTGCTCTTCTTGATAAACAAGTCCATCACCAAAAGCTTGTGCTGCGTCGAAAGATGCTCACTCGAATATATATATATATATATATATATATGCATATACAAAAAAAAATCTCAAAAATGCACATATGGTCGGTTTTTAATTAAAATTTATTTTTATTTTTAAAAATAAAAGAAAAAACAACCACAAGTGGTCGCTTACCACCATCCGTGATCATTTTTTCTATTTCTTTTTAGTAATACAAAAAAGGGAAATCACAACCATAGCGGCAGCGGAAGGAGAAAGCAGCAGTGGATCAAAATTATTGAGAAAGGAAGAGAAAGAGAGAAACAACTAAAAGTTAAATGAGGAGGAAAGAGAAAGAAAATTGAGGTGTTGCCCTAATAGGTGTTTGACTATAAATTTAACTGAAAAAACGACGTACAAAATCGGCATTGTTTGTCGCTCTTTAAAAAAATTATATATTTAATTTAATTTTTTAAAATATAAAAATTATTTATTTATTAGTAAATTAAAAATATCAAACATCGATGGACAGTGTTGTTTTCATAAAATTAATTTTTATTTATTTTTAATAAAAGTGACATTGTCCGTCGCTTTTAGTAAAAAATACAGAAAAATTAAAAATAATTAAAAATTGTGATGGATAGAGTCTCTTTTGTAAAATTAATATTTTAAAAATAAAAAATTATAGCGACATTGTCCGTCGATTTTAATAAAAATAAAATTAAATTTAAAAATCAACGGACAACTCTGCTTTTTAAAAATGAATTATTATTATTTTTAAATAAATAACGACGCTACTCATCTCATTTATCAAAAAAAAAATATAAATTATTTGTTAATTAGTTGGTACTATAATCCGCAAAAAAAGCAACGAATATTAAGACATTGATCGTCGATTTAAATAAAAAATAAATAATTAAATTAAATTTAAAAAATGACTGTGTCTGTTTTAAAACCGACATTGTTAGTCGCTTTTTAAAAGAGACACTATTGATTGCTTTTTAAAAGTGACACTATTGATCGCTTTTTTATGTGTCATTTTTTGGTCTCTTTTTTTAGTAGTGTCCTCAGCCTCCTTCTCAGATTCTTCATGATGTTGTCCTATTTCAATGTTGTGTTGTGAAGGCTATATTTCCTCATCCTTATTGTCATGATTTGTTTTGTCATGTTCACCTTGTACTTGAGTTGCATTGTTCTGCCTTCCACTCCTCATTGAATCTTGTGTTGTTGTCTCTAGTGATTTCAGTGATTCCATAGTTGTGCTTTTTTCCTCCTCAATATTAACAACTTTCACAGATGAACCCTGGGCTTCATTATTTTACTTTTACTATTGGACCCTATATTGGCCTCTTTCTCCTTTTGTTTTGTATGTTCTTGTGTGTTGTACTTCCTGACTTTCCAACTTATCTTCCATTTCATTATCTAAGTTGCCCCCAAAGCTCCATACTTGTTGCCCATTGCTACTTCATGATCAATGTTTTGTACTTTTGGATTCCATTTCATCCATTTTTCCTCTATAATTTTGTCTTTCTCTCCTATACCCACCTTTTCTACTCTGCTCCAAGAACTTATTCTCTACTTTAGATTTACCTTTATCTTCCTGTGCCTTTGTCTCATCTTCTTTATTTTCTGCTTCCAACTTACCTTTTTTTTCATCTTCTTTGTTCTCATTTTCTCTTCCTCGTCATCCTTAGGATATAGCGTTGAATGTAGAATGAAGCATTTTTTCTTATTATGTCCTTGTAACTTAAGTTTTTACAATATTTGAGAACATAGTCATATCTGATATTCACCTATTTTTCTTTGACTTCTCTTGTCTTCATACGCATTCCAACATTTATTCTTTTAGGGAATTCCCCTAACAAATCTACTTCCACTTTGACTCTAGTACAACTTGGCCTTGTTTTATTTTGAGTTGCAAGGTCAACTTGCAAGGGTTTTCCTACTGCTGCTGCCAGGGAGAACACTGCCTCTTTCCCAAAGAAGTTGGGTGGTAGTGCTGAAAATGAGATCCAAGCAATCGCAATAGATGTTTCCTCCTTCGCATCAAACAAAGGATCCCACTTTAACGTACACGTAGGGTATGACTAGTAATTATGTATAATGTAAAACTGAGGTTTGGATAACAAATTCACATAATCATCCAGTCTTGTTGCTAGGCGTGTGCATTGGTCGGTTCGATTTAATTTTATATATTATCGGCTCAGTTTATCGGTTTTCGATTTTTAAATATGTTAAACCAATAAGATATTTTCTCAGTTTTTGATTTATCAATTTTTAGTCCTTAACGGTTCGATTTTCGGTTTAACTGATGAGAAAATACTCATAAAATAAAAATAGTAGTAACTAACGTGAAAAAAAAAATCGAATCTTAGTTGCAACCAAAAATTGTACATGATGTGTTTTAATTTACAAGAATCTTTAAATTTGGACTAAATGTTGTTAGGAAAAATTAAGAGTTTGTACAATTGAAATAATAGATTTGTTAATTTATAGAAATTAAGAGAAATTTATAATAAGTCATATAATATAATGAAGGTTTTTAATGAAGTGCAAAAAGTTCAAAGCGTATATTTTATTGTAAGCACAGATATATATTACCATCAGAAATTTCAAGTGGTTAATTGATTTAATATATTGTAGATGTAGATATATAGACTTTTTAAATCTTCTTAAAATCAAATTTAGTTGATTTAAAATTGTTAAACTAATTAAAAAATATTAATTGCCATATGATGACTTCTAATAAGGAATGGTTGTACCATAAATATATTTAATTAATGTTTTAACTACTTTAAATATTAGAAAAAAATAGTAAAAAAATGATTTTGTCTAAAGCAAAGACTTTTAATGAAGGGCAAAAAGTTCAAATGATATTTCTAAGGCCCTTCACACTTTTAATACGTGTAACGTTTCATTATTTAAAATTAAATGATTTTATCTATTGCAGAGATTTTTAATGAAGTGTAAAAGTTTAAATCACTTTTCAAAGATTCTTAACACTTTAATATAACAATGTAAACATAAACATATATATTAGTGTAAGTATATATATATTTTACCACCAGAAGTTTCAAGAGTTTATGAATCATCACTTTTGCGTTTGTTATGCCCATCAATTTGAACCATATTTGTCGTACGGTTAATTTTTTTCAATATTTAAAATCATTCTTGTTTTTGAAGTCAAATCTTTATAAAATCATTGATTACATGCTTATTAAGTACTTAAACTTTTTAAAATTTTGATAATTCTGAAATTTTTCGTATTCTAATGCTTTTATATTTATTTCTAGATTTTTAAAATCTTAATTGCTTTAGAATTCTGATACTAATGAAAAAAGTATTAGTTGTCATTAATTCTAATGACTTCTAGTAAGAAAAAATTAAATCATAAATATATTTAATTAATTTTCAACTCTTAAATATTAGAAAAAAATTAGAAAAAATAAAGGAAAGCCCGAAGAAAGGAAAAAAAAAAAAAAGGAGGTACAACATCACTTTTTCCGAACTTTGTTATCATATTCTTATGAAAAAAGAGTATAAATATTCTTTATTAGTTCTCCAAGTCAAAGATTTGAAGTTCTAACCGATTAATTAGTGAAGTTAATTTATATTTTTGTAATGATTTTCCATTGCTTAAGTGTTTTTTAACTTTCTAAAATAAAAATACTTGTGTAATATATGTGTAAGTGAAATCATATTTTATTTTGTTAAAATTATGTGATGGCCAAAATTTATTGCTCAATCAATCTAATTTTGTACATATTTATAACAAAATTTGAAATATAAGTTATTTCTTTGTATATAAAACATATGTATATAAGTATCGAATTGTATGAATGTCTTCTGTAAGTTTGTCTTGATGTAACCTCCTTTTCTCCCTTTAACCTTTTTCTATTATTATTCTTTTCCCTTTTTATATTTCCATACACAATTTTTTCTTTTTGAAAAAACATAAAGTTGGATTTTTTTTAATTTTAGCTTTAATTGCCTAATAGTAAAGACAATTCACGAAAATGATATTCTCAAGTTTTAACATAAAACTTAAGAGAATATATCAAAGAAAAAATTTATAAGAATATATTATTAGAATAAGAAGAAGTATTGATACTATTACACAGTAATTATTCAATTCAAATAGAAAACATGGGAAGACAATATAATAGAAACAAATCAATTTATTTTTTTAAAGAAGATTCGGAATCAAAAAAGAACCAACAAAATATTGCAAATTAATTAAAATTTCATTAGATGTTTAAATTTAACAATTTTTTTTAAAATTCTAAAATGTATTTGAAGCCAGCTACTCCCTTTTTTTAAATTTTCATCTTTACCATTTACTTTTAATTGCTACACATAGTGTAAATACGTAATGTTTGGCTGATGATTGTGCAACAATCAAGATAAATTCTTTATGAACTTCAGTTTCCCATCAATTATTGCTTATTAAGAAGTTAGTCAGTGCATATACTTTTGAATCATTAAGTTTAGAAACAACATTTAAAATTATATTATGTCAATATCTAAACAAATTTAATTATATTCTAGAATATATATAGCTGAAAGATAACATGCATGCCTGGTAAAGAAATTAAAATGGATTCATTAAAAACAAATTTAGTAAATATTCAAAAGTGGATTTAATTACCTTAGAAGAAATGCATTCAACGTTATTGCACGATAAGTGAGCTTTAGACCAAAAGCTCAGAATAGTGTCATTTTTCTTTGAAATTTTCAACTCTTCCTGATGAAACTTTAGAAAACCAATAATACTCCAAACTCTATTCAATAAATGAGATCCATAAACCAAACTGACAACCTCACAAGCTTATGATTGGCTAAAGTGTGCGTGCATAATTGCAAATTTAAAACTTAGATTATGGAATTGTATTTATGAACACAGATATTGAAATATTCTCTCTACCTTTTTGAGGTAGTGACAAGGTTAGTGTATGTTCTACTCTTTTCAGACTTCACTTGTGCGATTTTACTGGGTATATTATTGTTGTATTGTTTATAGATATTATTTGTGGAGGTTGCTAAAGATACAACTAACCTTCTGGTATATTTCAATTTGCTGCAGGGTTTCATGAAGTGCACAAAATATACCTGTGTTTGCCAATGCTGCCTCCATGTAGTGTTGAGCGCTCTTTTGTACTTTCATTGCTACAAATTACTGCATTGTTGACAAAATATAAACACAAAAATATTAGTACTCATCATGAAGAACAAAATAAATATTAAACATCAAAGTTGCTAGTAAGTCGAAAATTGCAAACCTTGATCCTTCTAATAAGAACTTTGCAGATTGTATAATCTAGTATTCATGCTTATGCACTATTAGGTGAGATGAGCAAATAAAAATATTACAAATCAGATGATGGACAAACATTACTCATAGAGTTTAATAACAAATCACATGATAGACAAACATTATTCATAGAGTTATGAGTTCGCTTTCTTCAAAGATTCGAAGGTGTTGAGGCAAGAGTCAATTCTAATTTTTTTTATAGATGTGATTTTTATTTAGAAGTTGTATTTCATTGGAACTCAATTTTAACTTTTTTTACTTTCCTTCCTTAGTTATTTATTTCAGGAAAGAAAAATATTTACCCTAATTGTTTATAAGATTTGCTATTAATTAGGTTAGCCTTCAGCTTCCAAGATGAAGCGCACTATATTACGTTCTTTTTCCGAATTTAATTGAAAGTCCTTGTTTATTATGTTCTTTCCATATATTTTAAGAGTAAATATTATAAATATAATTAAATAATATTTTTTTAAAATAGTGAAAAGATGATTTTGTATTGGACTCTTTTTCCAAGTACACAAGGAAAAAAAAATTACCAATAATAATTCTCTATATATTTTTTCTTACCATATATTTTAAGACTCTTTTATTTTAAATATTATAGATTTAATTATTTAATAATTAGACAAAAATAGTGAAAAGACAATTTTGTCTATAGTGGAGTCTTTTAATGAAGGGTAAAAAGTTCGAATCACTTTGGTAAGGACTTCACACTTTTAATATTATATATATATATATATATATATATATATATATATATATATATATATTCTTATTGGGTTATTGGTTTACCCAATAACCTAATAAGAAAAAATCGAACCGAACAAATAACCCAATAAATATTTTTTATAAAACCATTAAAAAACCGTTAATCCAATAACCCAATAACAATAAACCAATAACATTTTTATCGATTCAATTTATCGGTTTTTGCACACCCCTACTTGTTGTTCGAATTAAAATGTATCTATTAGTAAGCAATTCAATATTGACTTCTCCTTTTAATTCAAATTGCTTAGGAACCAATCTTCTCAAATTTTGTGTTTCCGGCCATCCGTAGGAAAATTTTCCTATCACTGAATACTGTAAATCCTCATTAATAATCATCTGATTAATCTCCTCCTCTTCCCATACAATCCTTGGTTCCCCATGTTGATATGCAATTTGTTTCAACGGTAAAGGCTTATGAGCTGGTTGTGTTGGCTTAATAGTATTTGCATAAGTTCCTTTCATTTGCTTCTTCAATTACACGGCTAGTTGCAGCAGCTGACTCAGCCTCCACTAATGGCGGAGGCTGGCCAACGGCCTTCAAGGCCATACTCCGGTGGTCAGTTCTACGGTGGTGTAATAGGGTTTATTGGCGGCGTAAGGTTTTCTCTCAGCTCTGTTTTCCTCTTAATTACTACAATGATAAATAATACTGTATTATTTTGTCGTTACCCCCCAAAGGGAGTTTCCAGTTCTAATAAGATTCCACCATTATTTGGTGGTGAATGCCATGCAGAATGCAGATGCCTTGTAATTTTCTGAAATTACCACCTCCTTCACAATAAGGAAGACAAAGTTTGATACTGTTATCAACTTCCATGATTGTAGCCACAATCCTTTAGTGAGTTTCAACACTTTTAGAAACGATTAGCACACAATCAGGTCTGAGACATCATACATGTAGTAGTAATACATGAATTGGTTACGAGGAAATGTAGGCATTAGTTTAGGTAGGAATTAGTTACTCAAGATTTAGTTATATTCCAACTTCTATCCTACATAAAATAATAGATAGAATCCTTCATAATTTATGCATATATTAGTTATGCGGGTTTCTAAATTGCAAACGAAGCATTATATTAATTTTATATATGAATAAGAATAACTAATTACCTCCTAATCAACTGCTAAACGTGATATTTGAACAATTATTTGTTTCTGTAAATGTTTCGCCTGCATTATATTTTCTGAGTTAGCTTTCTTAGAGTTAAGGAAAACAAGGGATCACAAACAAATTGTAAATCATATATGTAGCAACCAGTTTTTATTGGTTTTGCTTTGTGGGGCAACTGATCGATATAAGGTGTGGGGAGAGAATAAAAGGAAAATAGGTTAGGAAAATGGATAGGGTATGGGTTGGGTATTTTCTAAATGGATCCGATTTTAATTTTAATTTTAACTAACATTGATTAATTTAGATTTGGTGACATGAACCTTTGACAAGAGGCCACGTGGCAAAAATGGTTTTGCAAAACCATGAAACTGGATCGTTAAAAAATAATGGCACGAATAAATTTGTTTTGTGACGTCCGTGGCATAGATGAATCATTTCTAATAGTTTGATGGCATATTTAAGCCTTTTCCCTTAAATCTATAATCATTCCAATGTCTACCGATTGGTTAAGTAAGAGAGAAATTTTATCGTTACAATGCATTGTGAGAAGTTGAAATTCAAATTGATGTTACTGCTAAGCTAGCAATGGGGCAATAAAACATACTATTAATTCAAGAGCAATGAAATTTAGAGTACAAAGAAGCATTGCATTTTCTTCATTTACCCTTGCTATAATATTACTTGTGGAAGGTGCTTCTATAAACTCTGAATAGTTCCAGCTAACTTCTCTGCGGTTCTTGTAACTGTCACTAGTAATCCATGTAAACTCTACATGTATTACCAGCAAAAGCTAATGGATTCAAAATGAAGGTTGGTGGCCTCACAGGATGAACAAATCGTTGCTATTTCTTGCTTCATTCTTCTTGGACCACTAACAAAAACTCCAACGTTCGGTTCTTCACACGCCATAACAATCTCTGCAAAATGAATATCCGTCCTCATTTTAGAAATAAAAATGTTTTAGCAAATTCATCAGGATAATGTCTTTGCACTGCTTAGCTATTTGTAAAAGAGCAAAGAGTTCAAACTTAGCATACTTCTTAGATCAGGCCTTTCACCATAGTGTATTTTTGTTGCTCGATTAAACGTTTGAAAGGGTAGGTTTTCCAGTTCTATATCAGCGTTCTCAAGCCATGAGTCCGGACCTGTAGAAGTCCTCTGTGTTGTCATGCCATTGTTCTGAATCTGCACCATTTCCTTAAAGTACTGTTTCTTATTCCTAACAAAGGCAGCTGATGCAGTTATAGCTATGGACACACATAGAAACAACATACTGAAAGCTGCTCTTTCTGAATATGAATATATCATCTCGGTATTATGGTCAACAGGATATATGTAATATCGGGTTAGAATGCCAATGAGCAGAAGAAACATGATGAAAGAGGATGTGATTATAGCTCCAAGCCAAAGCCAATTGCTCTGGCCTAAAACTGCAGAAACTGGTTTGTCTAATGCATTTGGCTTCAGCCATAGCGTTTTGAGGAACTTCTGGTTGTCTTTTAGAGGTTCTGTCTCTCTTGTTACATATGCTTCGATCTGTAGCTGCAGTTGCGAAATACCATACGTGGCTTCTGAAAGGGGAAGGAGAAGGTCTAGCATGGCGAGATCTGCTGATCTCTTGAAAGCAGCAACAAGGAGAACTTTTGGGATCTTGCAGCTTGTTGAACCAGCAATATAAATCAGCTCTCTGATGATAGATATAAAAGGAGTGATGCCACTGCCTCCGCTCAGCATAACTAGCATATCATGTCTGCAACCAATTTGCCATATCAAATAAGAAAATTTTGAGGTCACACAAGAAAAGAGTCCTTAATTTATAGTTGATACAAAAAGGAGTTGATACCGGGTTGATTTACCGGGTTGTCACTCAACTAATAGTCATTATCTCAGAAAGTCATCATTCTTCTTGATTTCAATTTTCTTCAACTAAAAGTGTCTTTCTGAGATAATAACTATGAGTTGAGTGAGCATTTGAGAAATCAACTCGTTTGATACCTCAAAAATTGGGTTGAAGTCGGTCCATAAGGCCCCTCAAGAGAAACTTGAAAATGGTGTTCTGCTGTAGTTGATGAGAGCTTCTCAATCAGTTTCTGAGACCATTTCCCTTCATTTTTTATGACAATGCTGAGTTTCTCAGCTTCCATGTTACTGTTGGAAGTCACTGTAAATGGATGCCACTGCAGCTTTGATATACTAGGAACATTTATGAAAACTGAACTCGTTGGATTGTACCTTAGTCCTGAAAGCAGAATAACGAAATACATAAGGTGACAGCAACATCTATCGGTGAATTAAATTCCATTGTACCATAGAGCAAGTTAATTAATCACCTGGACATTTAGAGAAGTTTAACTCCACAGCTTGGCAAGGTAAAATACGTGCAGAAACCAAGCACACGCGTTGTTGAGATTGTAAGAACCTCAAATAACGGTCAATCAAGAAGAGGTAAAATCCAGGAAGAAATATGCAGGAGTAGGTAAATCCAACATGGAATACGACGAACACTACGAAGATAATGTAGAGATGATGTGTATAGAAGAAAAGCTCGAACAACTTTCTCCTGATTCGTGAGAAACTTGTAAACCACATAGCTATTCCTGCAAGCAAGGCTACTTCTCCAGCCACATTGGAAACTCCAACTTTGTGCCACTGCAACATCTGCATTTTCGCAAAACAAAATTTTAATAGGTCACCAATGGATTGCTTTATTTTCATACCATGGGAAAAGTTGACATACTTTTGAAAGCTGATGAGTATTAGCCCAGAAGAATATGAAACATAAGCCATGAGCAGTGAAGAGGGCCATGACAGCATGACCCAGCCAAATATGATACTTGACACTTGACTCTGATGTGAGTCCGAAGAGTCGCAAAATGGATGATCCTCGGGTTACTGGAAAGAAGAGAAAGGCTAGACAGATGTTTCCTACAAGGCCTAGTATGAGAGCCAGTCTTTCTAATTTAGCTTGCCATCTGCCAATCATCATTTTCCATAACTTTCGCTTGCCATTGTATCAAAAACAAGATACAGAGTTCAAGATTTCCATAGCATTAACAAAATTTCAGTAAAATCTTACATTTCTACTCCCATCATTGCTGCAGATTGTCTGGTTATTCTCTTGAATAGGCCATGTGTGTAAGATGAAATTGTCCAAATAAGAAGGGCAGCGAACATGAATAAGAAACACAATTCTGTCCATGAAACAATGCCTAGAGGACCTTTTGTGATTGCTGGTCGACTCCATGAGGCGAAACGAGTACCTTTTGAGGTTCCTCTACCATTAAAAAAAAAAACAAAGTGAATAAAGAAAAATGTATTATATAAGACATAAAATCCCAATTCTTATCTACCAAATCATACTCAGAATGAACTACAAATGAAACTTAATCTGCTGTAAGTAGAACAGCACTATCTACCTTTCATCATGTGCATTAGCATACTTGACTAAATGAAGGAAAATACATCCCAAAGTAGCGATGAACAGAACTGGAAATGTGTAGATTAGAATATCTGAACCTGCACATCAAAAACATGAACACTTAAAAGTCCAAAAATGATTGACTAATGTATTAAGTATCAATACATACATAGTTACATAAATAAAAGTTACTCTCTCTAACAATCTGTTTGGATTGTTGTCACATATTGTTCCATAATGTATCCTATTATATTGTATCCTTTTATATTCTTTCTTGTATCGCACTGTATTTTGATGAATACAATTTTGGATGAATTGTAGCGTTTTTTGTTGTTACATAATGTCACACATCAACAATTTGAATGATAAACCACCAAGAAAGCAAGGAATGGGATGGGGTACAACTACTATAAAAAGATAAGGAGAAGGATACATAGAATTATTAATTAATAATTAAAATCAAATGAGCTAAAAAAAAAAAAACGACACGGTCACACCAAATTGGTCGTTGCACAAAATTGGACTTTTCCTCGTTACCTAATGATGAATTTAATGATATGATAAGCTAAATTTATGCAACAATCAAAACTAACATAGTATTTAAACTAAAGAAACAAGACAATACATACAGGTAACAACCGATCCAAACATGTTGTAATAGCTAAAGCTTTTAGATAAAATGACCACACGGTTCAACATGGCATGTAATGGAGTTGACACAGAGCTCCTGGTTTCAAGTTTCACCACCAATCATTATAAATTAAAAAAAAAACGTGGTTTCAAGTTTCACCACCAACCATTTAAAAAAATAAAAGAAACTTCACGTATTTGGCTCATGAAAAAGAATCGAATCTGCAAGTAAAGGGAATGTGACATAACTAAACAAAAAAAAGGGTGGAAGAGTCGGAAAAATGAGACCTTGTCTTCCAAAGTATATGGAATTGAGTTTAGCATAAATATAAGGCTTCCAATGCATATAAAATATGGTTGTGGGCATCATTATCAAAATCATGAAGTATCCCACTAAAATCAACAAAACCAGCAGTTTTATTGCTTGTTGAATATTCCAACTCATTTTTTGAACAAGAGTTCCTTTGACATCCATTCACCTTTTTTGCCTGTGAGAATACTAGTCCTTTGGCTGTAGCAATACTAGGTTTCTATGAACGTACTCGTATTTAAAATGAATAAATTGAACAAGAGTCGGTTGGATAATTATGCTTGCAATTTGGCTTATTGGTTATAGGCTTTTAAATATACTAATTCCTTAACCAATCAATAAGGTAACGGTTGGTTCGATATCGAATAACTATTAACGGACGTTATCGGATGGTGTAACGAATAAGTTTAAGAGACAATGAAATATCGAGTGATTATTGGTAGTTCCTCCGTTTCTTCGCCGACTAAATTGTTTGTATACTATGATTGATCTATTTATTAATCTCTTAGGTTTTTTGAGTTTTGTTCGTGTAGTTATTTAATAGATTAACGCATAAAATCAAATAAGAATTTCCTTCTAGACCTAAAATTTATGTAGAAATATTTTTAACTACTGGATTGACAGAAAAATCAAACTATAATATTATTAGAATTTTTATGTTTTATATCAAACTTTGTGAAGGACACATTTGGGTTGTTTCATTTTTGTTGTAATCTTTTATATTGTCAAGAATAATTTATGTTTTAGTTTAAGAATTAATTTCAGGTTTTCTTTACATTTTAAGGAGTCTAACTCTACTTTATAGTTAAATGTCACAAGAAGCGGCATGTTATTTTCTAAATTAAGAAGTAAATAGAACAACAAATAGAGTTTTATATGTTGGATTGACAAAAGATACTTAAATATCTAGGATAAAAATATAATTATAACAATTCTTAATGGGTTAACGGTTTACTCGATAAGAAAATTGAGTAATTCGTTCCCGCACCAATAAGCCATTAATTATAAAATTTTGATCTATTCTCCAACCATTAATCCGATAATACATTACTAATAAATCAATAAACTAATTTTACGATTGAATTAACGATTACGATTCGATTTTTAACAGCGCTAAACAAGAGTCCACTATTTTCCCCAAACATAGCTGGTTTCTTTGCATATTGACCATTTCTTAAGAGTGTTATAGATTGTCTAAAAAACATAAATATACGATATAAGATTTAGTATTAGAAAAAAGGGGTTTTAATCAAGTTAGCTATTATGGAGACCTATTCGCTTAAATAATGTTTCCTTGATATTTATCGTCAAATCTCTCCTAAACAGCTATCTTCCCTGTAATCGTGGAGACTCACTAGATAAGTACCTCCATATACCAACCCGATGAATATTTCTCTCATAATTATCTGTTCCACATTCGACTTTTTTTTGTTCAGTGTATAATGTTGACCATGATAATTCTATAGAGAATATTTTTAGAACGTCAATTTTTCAATAAATTAGACAAGATTAATACGTTTTTGTTGAATAATAGTTAGAACTTTTAAGCCAAATTTATCTTCTTAATTTAACATCCAATAAATGTATTTGCTGGATGTTTACAAACTAGAAATTTTCAATTTATCAAAGCAAAATTTTAGAAGGAATTTGATGTAGTACTAGGAAAATTAAAGTTGTGTTTAGAAAATGCAGGAGATGAAGATATTCTATTATTTATAAGCCAACAATGGTGAGAGAAAAGAAATATGAAGAGTAAAATGGGAAGTGGATACAGCTAGTCTCCACACAAGTACACACGTATATTCAGAAATTGTACAACAGCCATTGGCCTTTGCTAGGCAAGCCTAGTCGAACTTTGGTTCTATCGAAAGGTTTTTGAATCGCCGACATGTTTTCACTTTTTCTAGCGAGAACTAAACGGAGGCGGAGGTTGACGGTGGAGAAAAGATAAAAGCAGCGCCACCGTAAAAGAGTGATTAGGTAAGTGGAGAGTGGAGAGTGGAGATGGAAGTGAGAGTAATAGGCGCATGTAGTGCAGGGAAGATGGAGTGGACTGACTCTGTAAAGCTGTGTATTTTGGTCACTTTTATAATATACGTGTTTAATAATAATGTTGCCCTGTTGTAAGACTCATAAAATCCTAGTCCATCTCAGTCCTATATAGCATGCCAAAAGAGGTCTCAGACTTAGAAAAAAAATTCAGCTAAGTGTTAAGACTTAGTCTCATTTTTGACCTCGATATTTCAATGGTCTCGTCTCGATCTTTCCGGTCTTAGATTGTTGATTTTTAAAATTGATTCATGATTAGGGTTATCTATAGGTCATCTTGGGTGAGTTTTGAAATTTTCGAATATCGTTTGAGGCATGTTTGGATGACCAAAATAGTGAGCCAACGCGATCAGGACGCGTTGCATTGGCTATCGCGTCATCACCATCGACGCGATGCATCAGTAATCGTGTCAGGTTGATCGACGCGGCGCGGCGCCACTGGGCGCATTTTGTGTACTTAATTACAAATTTATGGGGGCAATTGAGTCATTTTCCCCTTACATTATTCAACCATAACACGAAATTAAGCCTCTCAAAAGGCAAATTCACTCATTATTTCACAAAATCTCTCAAGAACAAAATCATAGGTTTATCAAATTCAAGTCCAAGTCTCTAGAATTCACCATCAATTCTCACAAATTTAAAAAACTAAGGTATGTTAGGTGTTCATCCTTGGGTTCCTCCACTCTTGGAGTTCAAAAATCTTTTTTCCAAAACTTGAATTTTTATTTACATTCTTGAATGGAATTATGTTCAGGTATGTATTGTTGTGTGGGTTTCAAGCCAAAAAGATTATGAGTTTCATGTAAATAAACTAGAATGTGTGTTGATTTATGTAACCCTTATGTTAAATCTTTGATTTGTGATGTTGAATGTGGTGGTCATGATATATATATATATATTGTTCATTCTCATGTACAAGAACTATGCATCCTAGGTGTTTGACAAAATGTCTATTTGAATGAATTATGCTTGGTAACTTATGTGTGATGTTTTTAAAGTTGTGATATGGTTCCATTATCTATGCTATCGAGTCCTGGGGATATTGAATATCCGAAATTAGTTGTTTATCTAATCTCTAGTCGAAATAGAATGATTCTGTAGTATCCCAAACAATAGTATTTGGACAGTTAACAGAATCGGTGTGAATACAGTTAAGCCTAGTATAGTTTAGTGATCAGTTTTAGTGTCGATTCAGTTGGGAGTAGGATTCAACACCGAGCGAACCCATGGATGGGGGGCATTCCTACCAGTATAGGATTTGACCCTTAGTAGCAGTCCCTGAGTTACAGAACTACATAGCCAGAGTAAAGTGAATCATCTTCCTGCCAGACTAGGGGTGACGTAACCATATATATCTCATGAGTCTTCCTGCCAGATTAAGGTTGACCCAGCCAGCGTTAGTAACTCGTGGCACGGTGCTAACACCCTTCCAACCGGGGTTACAGATTGGACCCTAAATCATTCTATAATCGAAGTATATCGGTTAGATAATAACTCCCACGGTCTCAGTTTCAATATTCAGTATTCAGTATTCAATGCATAGCTCAATTCAGTTCTACATGATCATGACTTACAGTTATCAATTATTCAACTATCAGAAATTCAGTACTTTAGTTTCAGTCTAAACTTCAGTTATCAGTATTCAGTTACAAGAACTCAGTACCTTAGTTTGAGTTTAGTTCAGACAAATGATATATGTTTGGTATTATATGTTTAGTACTTTCAGTAGTCCCAGTCTTGCATACACTCTCATCCAGTTACTTCATGATATTTAGTTATTATTACTCATGCACGTGAAGCCCGGCATATTAGCCTAACCTCACCGAACGTACCAGTACATTCAAAGTACTGACACACACTCTCTTTGCGCTATGATGTCTAATATCATAGGTTCGGACGCTCGGATTCCTGACCGTACTTAATCAGATCAGTCGATCAGCCGCAGCTGCAGTAGTGAGTCCTCATCCATCCAGGACGTGATACTTGTTTAGTCATTGCATTACTTTTAGTATTTCAGTTATTTTCAAACAGTAGTTAGAGTTAGTTGAGGCATGTCCCATCAACTCATTTATTTCAGATGTTTAGAGGCTTTCAGACACTTTCAGTTAACAGTTATTCCACAGATGTACTCAGTATTTGTTTTTTTAGTATTATGGACCTTATGGCGTTTTCAGCTTCATTTCCATATATGTTTCATGATTATTATTCAGTGTTCACAGCAGGTACCAATCATGGGTTAGCTTGTGGTCCTTCGGGGTCATGAGCACCGTATGACGTCCAAGGTATACTCTCAGGGCGTTACATGTGTGTTTTCACAAAGAGGAGAAAGTATCATTGAATGGTACCATTTAAATAGCTTTAGGTACAATTTATTAATGTAGTGTTGGTCCTTGGTGTTATTGACTTATATAATAAGAGAATATATAAATATGTGTGTGTATGCAGACCAATATTTGTACAGCTTCTTTAGAGTTGTTGTAGTTGTTGCTGTTGTATAAAATGATGAAACAAGTTTTTGATTTGTTCATGATATGCTGTGCTATTTGATTTGAGTAACATATGAATGCAACTCCAACCTATAACTTAAAAAAGGAAAAAAATTATCAAGAGGCATGTGATTCCCCATTTTCCAGTACAATTTTCAATATAATTTTCATAGAAATAATTATTAAACTAGATAAGGTAAGGGTTATTTTTTGTAAACACACAATCTATTCTTAAAAACAATATCATGCATATTATTTTTAGTATCACAAATCAAACAACTACTAAAAAGTAATACCAAATAACTAAGTAATTTAAGCATAACTTATCCCAGCATAACTTGTTTCCCAACAAAACGAACCCGAAGTGTATTAAATGGTAATTAATGTAATTTGACTACAGATTAAAAGTAACTTTTTGAGTTTAGATAATTGAACCACTTTTGACAATATAATATATTGTGATTATATTTTGTAATGTACTATTAGTAGTCACACCTTTTGTAGTTTTTCCCTTTTTTCATATACGTTCTTTTGCCTTTATTGCTATTAATTATTATTTTTTTTAATTGTCCTCTCGTTGTTTTAGAAAAAAGAAATTGAAAGATAAATTTAAGCAAGTTTTTCAACAATAAAATATATTTGAGATTAAATTCGAAAAGAAGCTAAATTTATGACGAAATTTTAAAAATATAACTAACATTTAGGCAATAAATGAAGCTTCATAACCAAAGATGGCCTAATCACATGTCGTAACAACAATTTAGTAGTTAAATGTACAAATTAAAATTATATTTATAATTAAAATTCACCTTGAAATTTATACGTGAGCCCTGAAATTTATTTTTTTCACAAATATAATTTTTTAGAGATTTTATATATAAACCTTGAAATTTGTTTTGTATACAAATACAAATACAACTATATATATATATATATATATATATATATGAGTTCTGAAATTAAACAGTCTTTCAAAAATTAAAGATCTATATATAAACTCCAAAATATATAAAAATATCAATACAAAAGAAAATGCATATTTAGGAGCAAATAGTAATTACTCCATCCGTTCATTTTTAGTTGTTCATTTTTCTCTTGACACAAGAATTAAGTATTAAATGACAGAGAAAATTTTATCATATTAACTTTTAAAAGTAATAAATTTAATGATTTGAAAATATATTAAATAATGAATTATATTTAATATTAAAAGTAAAATTAATAAAAATAAATAAATTATGTATTAGGTTTATAAATTGAACCAGTATTGTTCGACTTCTCAAAACTAAAAAAATAAGTAAGTAAAGAGGCACAAAGGAAGCATTCCAAACATTTATTAATGTTTTTTAATCCACGTAATTTTTCCTGAATTTTTTTATTTTAATTTGCATGAATGAGGATGCATGCTCCATTAAGGAAGGGCAAAAGTTTTGCCATTCTGGGGCTCTCCGTCGGGTCGTTTTGTTGTCAACTTCTTCAAACCTCGGAATCACCATCCGTTCTAATACCGAGAAATTATGCATGTTAACAACACCAGCAAATTCAGCGGCAGCCAGAATTTGATACAAATGCCAATGTATCAACAAAGACAGCAACAACAACAGAGACACCATCTGTAGCAAGCAGGGACATCATCTGCAGCAAGCAGGGCTTTATAGGCAGATGAATTTTGCTGGCGAATTAGGAATTCAGGTAAATTTGAAGCTTCTTTAGCAGTTTGGTAGTAGTGAAAAGAAAACTGAGGGAAAGGTGACTTTTGTATACTTTGTGCATCAAAATTTTTAATTGATTGTAAAAATATTTTTTTTAAAATTGATTCCAATTTATTTAGTAACCACTAAGGAGAATGAAATGTTTTGGAGATTAAGGAGAATGAAATGTTTTGGAGATTAACAAGGTAAAGGAACAACCTGTGAAACTAAATCTTGTATCTTTCTCTTCCCAAGAAATTGATTGCTTGCTTCAGTACGTTGTCTTGAACTACTTCAGTGAGTTGTTGTTTCATATCGAGTAGCACCTGGTTTTGATTCAGTCAAACTCAGAGAATTGTGACCTCCAGGGCAACCATTGTTGGAGAAGACGGGTCCTGATGCAAAATCTGTCAAGGTTGTTGCTGTTTTTGTGATGCTGGTGCATCTGAGAATGAGGATGACCCAGTTGTTGTTGCTTCTGCGTAGTTTGAGATAACTCTTCTGGGATCAAGCTCATTGTTTTATTACGCAAGTATTGAAGTGAAACTAATTGTTTCCGCATAAGCGTTTGGTGTTGCCTTTCTTATATAAGACGGTAATAGGGAAATTTTGTCAAGAAATTGTAGGCATTTACTTCAACCGCCGAGTTTGTGGCTATGTAGTTTGAATCATAACAGTTTTCCCATTTTGGATCACCCAAGGTAATAGGGATTCACAGGTGATGTCCTTCTATAGAAAACTACAACACTAAAGTGAGCAGAATGGAACAAATTACCACAGTAAAATAGAAAAGGCAATATGGACTACCGCTAAGACATTAAATTCAAGAACATTACAAGTAATCTGCCCAAAAGGAGAAAACAAAATTAAAATGTCTACTTACTTTCACTTCAGTACTCGTAGGATTCCTCAGGAGGTGTGATACAATACTAAGTGTGTATCAAGAGATTCAAGCCAACACAAGAGCAACAAGCTGATCAACAAGGTGCTAGTGAATCGAAATAGGCCACTCACGGCTTCACTAGACTTTAGATTTAGTTTTGAGCAAGAAAAGAGATGAACACAAGAACAACAATGCTAGTGAATTGAAAGAGCCCCACACGGCTTCACTAGACTTCAAAAACCAACAACCATACAATGTTAACAAAAGAGATGGATAGATAGTTTGACATACAATATTCAAGAATCTAAGAACCCTAACCACATGTAGGGACCCTAAGATTAATGAATGTTAACACCAAACTCTTACGTTGACAAAAGAGGGACTTTACCTTCCTAATCACCAACGTATCAAGTCAACGATGCAATACAAGTGATATCCATACTTGGGCAACCCTAGTTACGGATTGGTGGCTTTTTCAAGCCCTACAACTAAGGGGTGGTATACTCCTCGCACTAGAGAGAGAGTTTGTCTTCCATCAATAAACAACTAAGTCCTAAAACTCTATCTTGTTCTATTTATATTACATTACAAAAGAAGACAAATGACTACACTACCCTTAATGAGAGGGGTGGCCATGGAGTGCATTTTGGGCAAAGTGAAGTGACCAAAATGCCCTTAATGAAGATGGCCAAAAAACTGTGAGCTATTAAGTTTCCAAAACCGTGAATCCACAAGTCTCCAATGCTCCAAGCAATCTTCCACTCACAACCTTGATGAATGATATGCTCAACGGTAGGCTCAAAATGGGTCTTCCTTGCATATTCTTGTGCCCTCGGGGTGACCAAGTCTTGAGCCTTTAAGTGATGGTCTCCAATCATGTCTTCAAAAATTAGGGTGGTCATTTGACTTGTATCATCCTCCCCTTCTTGAAAAGGATTCGACCTCGAATCCAAACCTTGCAAGAACGAAGAAAAGACAAACAAGAACCACATCCTCATGACATGCGGGTTAGAGTTAGTACAATAAACAATATCAACATGCCATGGAGATACACACTTGAGATATAGCCACACATCCTTGACTTTAATCACGAGGGGCTTAGCAAAAATATTACAAAGGGGTGGTGCCCTAATTGAAAGTAAAGTCCAAGCAACACATATAGCAATATCACTCAAACAAGTGGATCGACCAACAACTATTCGTCCTTCACTACCTAAGAAGTTACCGGGGTCAAATGGAAGACTTAACCAAGGACTTAGGTCTCGGCCACTCTCATTCTACCCTAGGGTGCCATCCTCAAGGTTAAGGAAGCCCTCTTTATCACCATTGGAAATATCATGCACAAAAAGAGGGTTGAGAAAGGTATCACAAGCCAACTTCAAATAAAGGGTTCTCTTGCATGCACTTACTACTAGTTTCAAAATCTCCACTAGGAATATGCCTAACATAAGAAATACTTCAAGAAGAAGTAGATGGAATTTCTAAGCATACATCACCTTCTCTTTCAAATGAGCAATCCTCACTTAGACACAAACCACCATGGGTAGCCAAGAGATCACAAGAAAAACCATCTTTACCAAGGCAATCACAATTCGGGTTTCCTAAACAATCAAGCACATCAAGGTCTTTTCCACCCGATTGATCTTTGTCCACATTCTCACTAGTTGTCGGCAACTTATATACAAACGTAGACTCACCTTGTTTTTCACAAGGGTCAACTAGTGTGTGAATACTCTCGCCACTTGGTAATGGAACCTTAGTCAAGTTATAAGTGCTAGCACTAGATGGACACAAATCATTCTCACGCGGAGAATCAATTTCATCATCTAAAGGATCAACTAGTGCTTGCGTACCTACAACATGAGTTTGGTCCTCATGCGACCTAACAATACCAAGAGTATCACAAAAAGGAGACTCAAAACACCTCTACCGTAGGCAAAGTCGCAACTACACCCACTTGGCTCCTACTAGCCACAACACAGCATTCTAAGTCTATAGGAGTGTAGGGCATAGCGTTTTTACCTCGTAGCTCACATGAGCTATGGACTTCCTCTTGAAGTGTGTTCGGGCAGCCCACTTGCACCCTTTGACCTACCATACGATCTAACCTTTCATTTACCATAGCTAGGTCTTGGGACATCATGTCAAGGTAGGCCAAAATGACATTGGTGGCATTGTTGTCTATGGGTTGAGAGGTTGAAGCCGCGGGTTCCCTTGCAATTGTTCCTAAAATGGAAACAGAAAAGAACAAGACTACAAAGAAAAACACAATTTAGTTCGAAACAACCTCACCACACTCCCACACACTTGATCATCTCACACTTGGATTCACAAGTGTTGCAAGTCGGCTTGTAGTTCATGATGAGTCAAGGGTTGAGTTTACTCCTTGGTCAGAATGGATTCTTTGTTTGAAGACTCAAGTAAAGTAATGTCCTAACTTGAACCAAGAAGTACTACGATTTTAAAAATGACAAAAGCACAAAAGAAACGTAGACACGAACAATGGATTCAAAGGACTAATTGACACTCTAGTAGGAGTTTACTAGTTTGTTAATTAGTACTAGGATCAATTAAACGAAGCAAAGGATCAACAAATAAGAAACCAAGAAATCTAAAATTTGAGCTTAAATATGTTGCGTGAACAGTAAAACGTGATGACGTGGCATCACATAATGGTTGCGGTTTTAGACAAGTTATTTTCCAATTTGGAAGTCTTGGTCAATTTTCAATTTGGAGAATTGGGGAATTTGTTTAAGGAGGGAAATTCAAACAAGTCTTGGAGCCTTCTTCAACTTCAAGTTTCAAGACTTGACTTTCTTGTACACCCTTAAAACATGGTCCCTTGTATCATGGAAAGTTGTTGAATAGTGGTTGTTAAAGTCTTTGGTGGTTGAAAAGTCTTGCAAGACTAACAAATTCTTACACCTTTTCCTTCACCTTTTTGGATCAAATAAGCACTTTATTTTTAACAAGGTATGAAGGTTGTGAAGAACATCAAGAACTATAACAACATTCACTAAGAACAACAACAACAATCTCAAGAACAACCAACAATTTCCACACGGCTCCTCCCAAATCCACAACAACAATATCTTCAACACTTGGCCAAGACAACTACAACTTCAACAAAGATGTTCTTAGGCCACCAATTAACAACAATATCACGTGGTCAAGCTTACAACAATAACAATTTGAAGACTACACCACCAAAATAGTCCACCACAACAATGTTCAACAAGAAGCGGCCAAGTCTTATATTCACAACAACACCAACACTTCAAGCTCAAACTTAGATTTAGACTCAATGTGTTAGTGAAGAACAAAACTAACACTTAGAGACAACAAATACAAGTAAAATCTTGACCAATACATAACAAGAACACAATTTTCGGCCAAGAACACAAAATGGACAGATTGCTCTTTTTACTGGAATTTTCAGTTTTCAACAATTATTTTTTTTTTTTGAATTTTTCAAGAAAGCTAGCCCAAGATTGATCTTATGGGAACAAAATCAAGCCATGCTTTGATACCAAATGATACAATACTAAGTGTGTATCAAGAGATTCAAGCCAAAACAAGAGCAACAAGCTGAACAACAAGGTGCTAGTGAATCGAAATAGGCCACTCACGGCTTCACTAGACTTTAGATTTAGTTTTGAGCAAGAAAAGAGATGAACACAAGAACAACAATGCTAGTGAATCGAAAGAGCCCCACACGGCTTCACTAGACTTCAAAAACCAACAACAATACAATGTTAACAAAAGAGATGGATAGATAGTTTGACATACAATATTCAAGAATCTAAGAACCCTAACCACATGTAAGG
>NC_061116.1:197981697-197982041 GCF_002878395.1 Capsicum annuum | reverse complement strand
GATTTAGTTTTGAGCAAGAAAAGAGATGAACACAAGAACAACAATGCTAGTGAATCGAAAGAGCCCCACACGGCTTCACTAGACTTCAAAAACCAACAACAATACAATGTTAACAAAAGAGATGGATAGATAGTTTGACATACAATATTCAAGAATCTAAGAACCCTAACCACATGTAAGAACCCTAAAATTAATGAATGTTAACACCAAACTCTTACGTTGACAAAAGAGGGACTTTACCTTCCTAATCACCAACGTATCAAGCCAATGATGCAACACAAGTGATATCCATACTTGGGCAACCCTAGTTACGGATTGGTGGCTTTTCCAATCCCTACAACTAA
>NC_061116.1:197936368-197978697 GCF_002878395.1 Capsicum annuum | reverse complement strand
GGCAACCCTAGTTACGGATTGGTGGCTTTTCCAATCCCTACAACTAAGGGGTGTTACACTCCTCACACTAGAGAGAGTTTGTCCTCTATCAATAAAAAACTAAGTTCTAAAACTCTATCTTGTTCTATTTATATTACATTACAAAAGAAGACAAATGACTACACTACCCTTAATGAGAGGGGTGGCCATGGAGTGTATTTTGGGCAAAGTGAAGTGACCAAAATGCCCTCAATGAAGATGGCCAAAAAACCGTGAGCTATTAAGTGTCCAAAATCATGAATCCACAAGTCTTCAATGCTCCAAGCAATCTTCCACTCACAACCTTGATGAGTGATATGCTCAACGGTAGGCTCAAAATGGGTCTTCCTTGCATATTATTGTGCCCTTCGGGTGACCAAGTCTTGAGCCTTTAAGTGATGGTCTCCAATCATGTCTTCAAAAATTAGGGTGGCCATTTAACTTATATCAAGGTGTGTTCAGTAACAAATTAAAATTAAAATTTCTAAAGTCTTTTCTCGTATTCACTCCTGACGATTTAACGCATGGTTTGGATAGAAAAAAATGCCTTTTTTTGGTTTTAAAGAAAAAAGCATTCCATTGTTCATTTTCATGAGATAGTATTTGGTTGAGAATGGAGTTCGACATGTTAATTTTGATTTTCTTATTATATTAGTGGCAATAGAGGAAAGCTCTAACGTGATTGTTGAAAATTTAGTTTAATAAGAAAACGTCAAACATTTGAAAGCTTTGATGCTCAATGGATTTCAATCTTGAAAAATGTGAAAGTTGTATTGAAATAAAAAGGAACATTTTGCAATGTGCCCAAATAGGAATTGTATCGTATACATTGCAACTATGACGATAATTGATTATGTAACGATTTTTGGTTTTGGCTATGCCGTGATGGAAGGACTAATGCAGACTTCTCGATTTCATTGAGGGAGTTTTGATGGACAAACTTTTTAGGGTTGCAGGCAATGGGAAACTAGGAGTAATGGGATCTCTCAATTCAAGCTCTCTAATAGTGGAGGTGGTCAGTAGTAGTAATTGTCTCGAGTGGTAGTGGCGGCGGCAATGGATATAATTATAAATGATGGAGGTGATAGGTGTGGTAGCAACTGACAACAGTGTTTGCCCGTGGTGGTTGGTAGGGCAGATTATCATTGGACAATTATGCTTACCCATATGGTTTATTAGTTATCGATTTCTAAATATACTAATCCACTAGCAAACAAATATAATATCGGTTTGTATGGTATTAGGAGCCCGTCTGGATTGGCTTATTTTAAGTGCTTTTGAGCTAAAATTGACTTTTAAGCACTTTTGAAGTGTTTGGGTATATTTAAAAAACGCTTGTAAGCATTTAATTTTCAGCTAAAATGCTAAAAATAAACCAAGTGTCATAATTTAGAAATCTTAACTTATGAGTTTTGGCTTAAAATGTTAAAAATAAGCGAAAAGCTATAAATTAGAATTTATAGCTTATGACTTATGGCTTATAAGTCAAAAGCCTAAAGCCAATCCAACTAGGTTAACAGTTATCGAATGGTTGAAGGGTGGTGTATTGACTAACCTCTATGTTACCTTATTTTTCAATGAAATTATCCACGATAGAAAGAAAAAGGACTTGTTTACCTTGTGCTAAATGCAGTTTAAGAGAAAATAATAGAATTAAAAGCACTTGCCTCTCAAAGCCAACTTGTTGTTATTGAAGAACGAAGAGTGAGCGGCTTTTGAGAAATTTAGAATGTTGAATGGCAAAATGGGGGCTAGCTTACTTCTTTAGGGTTTAGAATGTTCAATACATTTATGGGTACAAATGTGAATAGCTTAATTCTTAACAGGTTATCGGTTTACCGAACAAGAAAATTGAGCAATCTGCCCCCGCACCGATAAGCCGTTAAGTACAAAATTTTAACTATTTCACCAACTGTTAATCCAACAAGCCAATTTTACGGTTGGGTTATCGGTAACAGTTTGATTTTGAATACCACCTAGTGGTTGGTGGTTGGCGATGGTGGTTGTGATGATAAAGGTGGTTAATGGTGGAGGCTATTAGTTGTGGACAAAGGGATAGTGAGAATTATTCACATAAAATTATCTCTTGAGATCTTAATGATGAAACACCTATTAGACCAAATAAGTTCTTAAATCTTAATGTAAACAAATGCATTTAATGGCCTAAGACAATTCAAATTTAGACCTCCTTCAAATACAAGCAGATGAGCCCTTAGACTTGCGTTGTATGGAGGATGATGATCATTGTTGGTCATCCATGGAAAATGAAGATGCTTGAAACTATAAATCCCTTTTTAAGAAAAATAATATCAACCGAAGGACATTATAGTTGTTGCCTTTAGGTCCGTAGGGTTTTCTTTTTAATTCTCCACACTTAGGTATGTTTGGTAGTAGATTTTGAAGTTGAAACTTGAAAATTTGAGTTTTTGAAGTTGTGATGTTTTGGAAATTGAATTGTGTTTTGATATGAATTTTAATTGGAAAAAATTGAAATTCTTTGAGTGGAAGTGAATTTTTTGCCAAAAGCTGGTTGTGAACTTGAAAATATTTAATGATTCTATTTTTACTGTATGGTCAAATTTCATGGTTGAACGGATTTGAAGATAAATTTTCAAAATATGATAGCGTCATGCTATACATTGAAATATAGCTAACAAAAATGTCGGTGTGTGGTTGTGATTAAAGTTTTGTCCTCATACTTCTGCATGTGAGTTGAAACTGAGTCATTTAAGGTTGTCTTTATTATGTGATTAACGTTAACTTGTTCAATTGTGCTTTCTCCTATTGGACAAATTACATTTAGACTTGTTGAGTTTAATGTCATAGCAGTAGTCCATGTCACCTTCTCTATTTTGTTGGAATAATTTGTTCTTTTTTGCTCACTTTAGCGTTGTAGTTTACTATATCAAGTGTGAACCCTTTGTTACCTTGGTTGATCCAAAATGAAAAATCTGCGATGATTCAGAATATTTAGTCATAACCTCAGTAATTAAAGGAAACACCTATAATTTCTTGTCAAAATTCCCCTCTTACCCTCTTCTACAGTAGAGGCAATATCTGATATGGGTACGACCACGAGGATGCACATATGTGAGAATGCATTGGACCCGTCCAATAAAGCGTCCAAGTGAAGTGTGGAGAAGACCTTGGATCACACCAAAACCGACCCTAAACTTGCACTCCAAAGGCGCCCTTGGTCACATTTCATTAAAGGGACCTTTTGGTCATTTTACCTATTATTTGTAACACACTATAAATAGAATGATGTAGGGTTTTAGTCATTAGTTTTTGATGAATATTGAAATTTGTAGACACTTAGACATTTCTCTCTTGTGAGAAAGGCCCCTATGGCCAAACATTGTAACTAGGGATTTCAACTTGAGTGTGGAATCACTCGTGCTGGATTCAAGCTTGGAAACGTTAGATGCTTGGGAGATCGAGGTCCCTCTTGTGCCACGTAAGAGATAGGTGAATTGTAGTGTGTAGTGTTAAGGGTCCAATAGTGGAATATGCTCTTGGGTTCTTAAGATCATGCCTTCATGTAGTCTATCTTTCTATCCCTTTGTTTAGTGTAATCTTTTATTGTTGTTTCTTATGTTGTTGAAACCGTTGGTTATTATTATTGTAATCCTCTTTTTCTTCACGTGTCGATGCTGTTTTGGGTGTTATATACATCATTGAATCTTGTATTCTTCTTGTTGGTAGCGAATCCGAGAGTGGTCTCCAAAAAGGTCCTCGGATTCTTAAGATTAGTGGACTGATTTGGAGTGTGTTTTGTGTTCTTCTTGTTTGTCTTGTATCATTTGGTATCAGAGCATGGCTTGATCTTGTTCCTAAAAGATCAAATCTTGGGCTAGCTCACTTGAAAAATCAAAAAAAAAAAAATTGAAATTTGAAAATTCCAGAAAAAGAACAATCTGTCCATTTTGTGTTCTTGGCTAAAAATTGTGCTCTTGTTGTGTCTTGGCCGAGATTTTTACTTGTCTTTAGTGTTTCTAGTGTTAGTTTTGTTCTCCACTAACACTTTGAGTCTAAATCTAAGTTTGAGCTTGTATTTGTTGAAGTTGTAGTCATGAACTTGGACTTGGCCGATTTGTTGTTGAACATTGTTGTGGTGGACTGTTTTGGCCTTGTGGCCTTCATCTTGTTGTTGTTATAAGCTTGGCCACATGATATTGTTGTTCATTGGTGGCCTAAGAACCATTTTTGTTGAAGTTGTAGTTGTCTTAGCCAAGTGTTGAAAATATTGTATTATGAAAATTGGAAGTTGGCCGTGTGAAATTGTTGTTGTTCTTGGAGATTGCTGTTGGTTGTTCTTGGTGATTGTCGATTTTGTTCTTGAAGTTCTTCACAACCTTCATAGCTTGTTAAAATAAATTGAACCTTAGATCTATAAAGGTGAAGCTTTGTTAGTCTTAAAAGGCTTACCATCACTTATCAACTAGTCAATCACATCTCAACCACTTTCCAACAACTTTCCATGATTCAAGGACCCATGTTTTAAGGAGAAGTACAAGTAAAGGTAAAGTCTTGAAAATTGAAAAAGGCTCCAAGACTTATTTTTTTCTCCTAAAACAAAATTCCACCAATCCAAATTAAATTTTTGACCAAGACATGAACATTTGAGAATAACAATTCGTTAGAAAGACCGCAACCAATACGTGGCTGCCACGTCAAGTTGCTGTTCACGCATCAAATTTTGGCTCAAATTTCAGATTTCGTAGTTTCTGTTTGTTGTTTCTTAGTTTCAATTTCGTTGGTTCCAATACTAATTGGCAAACTAGTACTCATCTACTAGATTGTTAGTTAGTCTTTGTATTTGTTCATTCGTGTTAAACGTTTGTTGTGTGCTTTTCTCTTTTGTGAATTCGTTGTATCTTGTTGGTTCAAGTCCGTAAACAAATTTTCTTTGAGTCAACTCAAAAGAAAATCCATTCCGGACAAGAGTAGACTCGAGCCTCAATCACTCACGAAGTACAAGCCGGCTTTCAACACTTGTGAAACCAAGTGTGAGTTAAAACCGAAAGTGAGAGTGTGGTGAGGCATTTTGAACTAACAAGTTTGTTTTGTTGTTTGTTGTTGTCCTTTGCTTTAGGTACCATGGCTTCTACTAATGTTGATGTCACGTTTGATCGCATCAATGACGATATTGAAGAAATAAAATGACACGTGGAAAGGCTACGCCAATTGTTACCTAAACTTATCCCTCAAAATTCAACTTTCCTTGTCCAAATACCTTGTGCCGAGAGCTTCCCGAAGGAAGAGGTGGGCTACCCCGACCCACACCAAGGTAAAAAGGTTTGCTCGCCTTTGGTTTGCTCGCCTCAGAGGTTTTCTCCCTTTGGTGCCGCTCTATCAACATGTCGGCTGACATGGCCGACATATAAGCAACTTTTGTGGCGCACCTTCAATCCTTGGATCTCATCCATATGCGCTCCCGGGGATGGCTACGGACATACTTGTCCCTCGCCTGGGCGTGAGCATCGCTATAGCGTGCACAGTCCTATCCTCAAGCTTGACATCACCTTGTGCACTTGGCCTTTGCTTCGCTCGAGTAGGGCAACCTTAAATCCTTGGCCTTAGTCTCAAGCGTCTTTCTTAGACATGCCATCTCATGTTTTATGACATAGCCAAACATAGCCCGCGCAACTTGTATCCAACTTCCATAGCACAGTGTCGCCCCACAACTGCGCGTCTAAGCTAACGGACCCTTGCTTGCTTGGCTGAACCTTGGCCAAGCTCACAAGTCAGCTCACGAGTCTCCTGGGGAGAGTATGTCAATTGGTCTATCGGCTTGGAGGCATCCTTCCATCATTTAGACAGCCCGCGGGGCATGTCGATTCATATAGCCAACCTCTAGCCTTGTCGGGGTGCCCAACGCTGGTCCACCCGACCCGACGTTGCCTGTAGGGTTCCCGAGCCCTATGAGTACTTTGCGCATTCTTTTGACATACCAAGGCAGGCCCTTGAGGTTGCCCCTCAAGGCAGCACACTTGGGGCGGCCATCTGTCGACACACCCGGGGGAGGCTGGTAGGCTGTCACCATGTATACCCCCTTATATATGCTTAAAATAAATAATCCCAATGTCTGACACTAGACATGATTATGCTCGAGAATCATACTGGGGCTTAGACTATCCATCCGACCTCCAAATTGGGTGTTGTTTGTTCCTACTTCTTTATCTTGACTTCCTTCACACCTCCATGAAGTTTCATCCCATTCCCATACTCATGGAACGAGTTATGGCCTTCGGACCAATCAGCAAATTACGACAATGCCACTGGACTTTGGCCAAGTCAAGCCCCTATCCAAACGGACTCCAAACGACCCCAAATTTGGTAAGCATACATAAGGTACTCTTAATATCAATACTTTAAACCGGAATCCTTAGATTCCACTTGTAGCTCAAAATGGGACGCTGCTGACATCAAACACCGCACACGATCCTCACCATGCCTCCGCCCACTTGGGCTCACACCAAGCCCTCTTCAAATCACCTTGGAACTCTTAGGACATATCATGAAACATATATAGATGCTTGTTACCTCATGTTATTCCCCTTTTCCTCATCTTCGACTTCAGCATATTCTCTCAGCTCATGCCGCCTGCATAGCTGACAAGGTTGCGGCCTAGTTGGCATGCACAATCCTGCCAGGTAACAGGCCCCAAAACTTTGGGGCATCACACTTGAGTTAATTTCTATAAACTAACATGAGTGTGAACCCTCTTTCCCTAACTTGTTATGGAAGATTACTCGTGAATTGAATTGATTTTGGGTTTGGTTGGGTAGATTACAAATGACTAAGGTCACCCCTATTTATACTTGTGTAGGGATGATTCTAGATACAAAATGATATAGATAATTCTATTATCTACCATAACCGTCTCCCCTAAATATCTAGACTCTACAATATCTACACTTTTCGTAAGTACAAATATTAAGGAGAATACACTGTAACTTTCTAGATTCTTCTACCTAGAATATGTAGATATTTCTTCAAGCCGATTATACTTGATACTACGCTAGACAATTCTAGAAATTTTACTAGAAAAACTATGATTCCAAAAAAACCTACTTTAATTATTTCACAAACGGGGGGGATAGAGGCATTGTGTTAGGAGAGTTGGAGCACATCGAGAAATCTCGCGATTTTGGCTTTTGTTGGCATTTTAGGGTGGATGAGGTATGTGAGGCTATTCACAAGATGCGAAGGGGCAGGGCGACGGGGCCCGATGAGATTTCGGTGGACTTTTGGAAGTTCACGAGCGGGGCAGGGTTGAGGTGGCTCACCAATTTGTTTAACAACATTTTCAAGTCCGCTAAGATGCCTGAGGCGTGCAGATGGAGCACGATGATTCTTTTATATAAGAACAAGGAGGACATTCAGAGTTGCAACAACTACTGTGGTATTAAGTTGTTGAGTCACACGATGAAAATTTGGGAGAGGGTGGTGGAGCGGAGGTTGAGGAAGTTAGTGTCTATTTCGAAGAATCAATTTGGATTTATGCCTGGTCGCTCGATGACGGAGGCAATTCACCTTGTGCGGAGGCTGGTAGAGCAGTATCGAGAGAGAAAGAGGGATCTTCACATGGTGTTTATCAACTTGGAGAAGACATATGACAAAGTCCCTAGAGAGGTTCTTTGGAGATGCTTGGAGGCAAAGGGGGTACCAGTGGCGTACATACGATCGTTTAAGGACATGTATGAGGGGGCGAAGACCCGAGTAAGGACGGTGGGAGGAGATTTCGAGCATTTCCTGGTCTTGACAGGGTTGCACCAGGGATCGACTCTTAGTCCATTTTTATTCGTCTTGGTGATGGATGTGTTGACGCGGAGTATTTAAGGAGAGGTGCCTTGGTGTATGCTTTTTGCGGATGATGTAGTGTTGATTGATGAGTCGCGTCGAGGTGTTAATGATAATTTGGAGGTTTGGAGACAAACCCTGGAATCTAAAGGATTCAGATTGAGTAAGACCAAGACAGAGTACTTAGAGTGCAAGTTTAGTGACTCGAGGCGAGAGGAAGAGGAGGTAGTGAAGTTGGATTCGCAGGTGGTTTGTAAGAGAGATAGTTTTAAGTATCTTGGGTCTATGATTCAGGGGGATGGAGAGATTGATGTGGATGTCTCTCACCGTATTGGGGCAGGTTGGATGAAATGGAGGCTTGCTTCGGGGATTTTATGCGATAAGAAGGTGCCCCTCAAGCTTAAAGGCAAATTCTAGAAAGCTGCGATCCGACCGGCTATGTTGTATAGAGCGGAGTGTTCGCCTGTTAAGAACTCTCACATCCAAAAGTTGAAGGTGGCGGAAAAGAGGATGTTGCGTTGGATGTGTGGATTCACGAGGGCTGACAGGGTTAGGAATGAGATTATTCGAGAGAAAGTGGAAGTGGCGTCGGTGGAAGATAAGATGCTAGAAGTGAGGTTGAGATGGTTTGGTCATGTGATGAGAAGGGGCATGGATGCCCCTGTTCGTAGGTGTGAGAGGTTGGCCTTGGATGGTTTCAAGCGGGGGAGGGGTAAATCGAAGAAGTACTAGAGAGAAGTAATTAGACGTTATAGCTTACTAAGGATTTGACCCTTAATAGAAAAGTAGGGAGGAAAAGCATTAGGGTAGAGGGCTAAGGTGGGTGGTCGAGTCGTAGTCTGTAGTTAGGAGGGTTCGGTGTAGCTTGGTTGGTAGGTCTAGGGGTAGGGGAGGGGGGTCTATTGTCTGTTTGTGTACTTTATTGTTGTGTTATTTTTATTCCTGTTTTTGACGTTTTTGTCCTTTGTCCTTTTGTTTTGAGTTGGGGGCCTATCGAAAACAACCTCTCTACTTCCCGGAGGTAGTGGTATGGACCTCCCCAGACCCCACTAGATGGGAATATACTGGTTTTGTTGTTGTTGTAATATTTTTCACAAACCCGAACCATAGGTGCTTGAAGTTAAAGAACTTGCAGCAGTTGTTCATTTGCATGTTCCATTATCTTGTTCAGTAGCTGATTAGAATCATCCCTGTCAATAAGAAGAAGATAGAGAACACTTTTTGGTGCTTAAAGAGGTTGCAACAGGAAAATGCTTCATTAACCGGGCTTATCTTTATCATTTCATATTCAACTAATTTTGGATCACTAAAAATGATGGACAAGTATACCTCTTGCACGGTCAAATGTTAATACAATCAGAATCAAGTGAAAGTACGTGTTCCTTTGGGGGCTTCATCGGGCGTCAAACAACCACTTCAAACTTGTACAACAAGGGGAATAAAAAAATGTGCAATTACGTGTCCTAATATCTTGGGCCCTATTTTCTTGCATTAGTATTAAGATATTTGACTCTGAATGCGCATGAAAATGATTAAGAGTTTCTATATCTGAAAACATGATTAAGACAGGTTGATTTTCAACATATGGATGTGCATAATTTGACATAATAAATATATAATTTAAATAAAAAGTTAATTAAATATTAGAAAAATATGTAACTGTAATTAAATAAAATCATTATTTGATAAAAAATAAGACATTTTTGTTCGCTAGTGATGGTTTGTAATGGTGGTGGTGGTATGGTTGGTGCAGTGGTTAGTAAATGGTGGTGGTGATAGTTATAATGGTGGAGGTTGTTGGTGTTGTAGTTACTTGTGCGATGATGATGGTTGGTAGTGGTTGTGATTACGGAGTTGGTTGATGTTCGTAGTTGACAGTGTTGTTGGTGATGGCAGCTGAAGAATGTGTGGTGGTTGATAATGGTGTTAGTGGTAGCTATAATTGTAGAGGTGGTTGATAGTAGGGATTGTCCAAAGTGGCGGTGGCAACAATAGATATAATTATAAATGATGGAGGTGGTAGGTGTGGTAGCGGCTGGCAATAGTATTTGTCAGTGGTGGTTGGTAGGGTTGCTTATCGGCAAATAATTATGCTTAACAATTTGACTGATCAACTATCAGCTTTTAAATATACTAATTCGCTAGCCTATCGCTAAAATATTGGTTGGTTCGATATTAGGTTAACAATTCTCGGACGTTGAACGAGTGGTGAAGCCAACTTGTTATTGAAGAATGAAGAGTGTAACTGTTGAGAAACTTTAAAATGTTGAATGGCAGAATGGGGGCTACAGTTTAGGCTTGCTTATGGGTACAAATGTGAAGTTAACGGTTTACCCGATAAGAAAATTGAGTAACCTGCCCCCGTACCAATAAGTCGTTAACAATAAAACTTTAATTAGTTCACCAACTGTTTCTCCAATAATCAAATAAGCCAATATTGTGGTTTGATTATAGGTAATAGTTCGATTTTGAATAGCCCTTAGTGGTTGGTGGGGCGATGGTGGTTATGGTCGACAATGTTGATAAAGGTGGTTAATGGTGGAGGCGGTTGGTCGTTGACAGAGGGATGGTGAAAATTATTCACATAAAAATATCTCTCAGTGATACTCCCTCCTTTCCATTTGTCACATTTTCCTTTTTGAGAGTCAAATAATATTAACTTTGACAAACACTTAATCTTCATCAAATTGATATGGGAAAATTGCAACCTAAGTACTTCTCGTATAGTTTTTCGAATATTTAACTTTTGATTTAAAAATATTGAAGTAATCTAATTTAATTTAGCTTTGTAAAATAGTCAAATTGACTCTTGTAAAGAGAAACCTAATAACTAAAAAGGAACGGATGAAGTATTAAAATTTTGTTGAAGATCATAATGATAGACCTATTAGACCAAATAAGTGCTTAAATCTTACAACAACAAATGCATTTAATGACCATTCAAATTCAAACCTCCATTAGGTGCAAACAAACGAGTACTTAGACTTGCTTTGTATGTAAGATGATAGTCATTGCTGGTCATCCATGGAAAGTAAAGATCCACTGGAACTATAAATCCCTTTTTAAGAAAAATGATATCAGTTGAAGGACATTATAGTTGTTGCATTTAGGTTTGTATGGTTTTTGTGTTAATTCTCCACACTTAGCGTCCGGTTGGTCGTAGATTTTAAAGTCGAAACTTGAAAATTGAAAATTTGAGTTTTTGATTTGTGATTTTTTGGAACTTGGATTGCGTTTGGATATGCATTTTACTTGAAAAAAAATTGAAATTCTTTGAGTGGAAGTGAAGTTTTTCCCAAAAATAGGTAGTGCACTTGAAAATGTTTGAAGATTATATTTTTATGATTTGGTCAAATTTCATGGTCAAATGGATATTTGAAGATAAATTTTCAAAACTTGATCCAAAAGTTGTGGCCAACGCTAGCTTACCGTCATGGTTAGTTATGCTATACATTGAAATATAGCTCCGGGACAAAAATGTCGGTGTGTGGCTGTGATTAAAGTTATGTCTGTTGAAATCGAGAGTCATTTAAGGCTGCCTTTATTATGTGATTAGCGTTAACTTGTTCAACTTTGCTTTTTCCTTTCGGACAGGTTATGTATAATCTTGTTGAATTTAATGTCTTAGCAGTAGTCCATGTTGCCATTTCTATTCTGTGGTGGTAATTTATTTTTTTCTGCTCAGCAGCTCCAACCGCAACAACAACCACCTCAGTAGTTTTTGCATCAGGACCTGTTTTCTCCAACAATGGCTCTCCCTAGTGGCCACAATTCTTTGAGTTTTACTGGTTCAGAACCAGGTGCCACCGGATCTGGAATGACTCCTGGTAGTAGTTCAAGCCAAGGGATTGAAGCAAACAATCGGTTTCTTGGGAAGAGAAAGATACATGATTTAGCTTCACAGGTTTTTCATCACCTTGTTAATCTCCATAACTTTCCGTTTTCCTTGGTGGTTTCTCAAGAAAATAGTTGGAATCAATTAAATTTTTTAATTTTCACGATCACTTAAAAGTTTGGGTACACAAAGTATATGAAAAGTGATCTTTCCCTCAGTTTCCTTTTTACTACCTCTAAAGAAGCTTCAAATTTTTTTGCTGGGGAATTTGAAATTGACTAAACTGTATTGAAACAAAAAGGGGAATTTGAATAAACCGTACTTCTAAAGACAGTTAAGTTCTATAAATAGGTTTTGTGGTTTTATTAATACATTAACTTCTTAGCTTTCTACATTGTATTGTAATGTTTCAGGTAGATCCGAAGGGAAAAGTTGATCCTGAAGTTGAAGAGCTTCTTTATGAGATTGCTGATGACTTTATTGATTTGGTGAGGCACAAAAATGATTTGTTCCTTGTCATCGTTATATATATATATATATATATATATTTTATTTTTTTTTGGGCCAGGAGGGTGGGTGACTGCGGGTATCATGTTCTGCAAGACTGCCGTTATCACCCTTTTACGGTTCACGTTCTCAGTTTCTTAGATTCTGTGGTTGAATACATTGACATTGCCAGGTAAATAGGATTTTTACTTTTCAAGGGTCATCCTCTGCTGGTTGAACACCCCCCCACCCCCCCACTCCCCTCCCTTTTGCCAATTTAAGCAAAAATAAACTAAATTTGTTGGGAAGTGATTTAGAGCCTGTTTGGACTGATTTATTTAGGCAATTTTAAGCCAAAATAGCTTTTGAGCACTTTTGTAGTGTTTGGATAAGAGTAAAAAAGTGCTTTTAAGCACTTGGGTTCAAGTCAAAATAACAAAAATAAGCTAAAAGTCATAAGTTAGAAATCCTAACTTGTGACTTTTGGCTTATAAGTCATAAGCTATAAGTCCATCCAAACTTGTGCCCTTAATGTTATCTATACTTCGATGCATGAAACAGTCAATCAATAGATTGCTTCCTTTTGAAATACTTTCTGCAGAAAATAATTCATGAAAGTCAACGCATATGATATATGTATTAGCATTGATTGTTTGTCATTTTCTTTGCTAAGTTTCATATTCTGTTCCTCTTTGTAGGTTACTACTTTTACTTGCATTTTGGCAAAGCATCGGAAATCTTCAACTCTTCAACTCTGGAGGCCAAAGATGTATTCTTACATTTAGGTTTGTGCCAGTAATTGCAAAAGAGACTTGCTTACTTTGTTTCTTTTTGTTTTAAGAAAAAACAAGCAATTTATCACTATTTTAGCTTGTAAGAAATCATTTCAGCCTTTATCAAAGATAATAGAATTATAGAAATTAATGGTCGTAATTGTTGCATATATTTTCATAATAAGATTGTTTATGGGTGTGTCTTTTCCATGATTATATGGTGGGATCCTCTGCATTTAGCCTGTACACAGGTATTCTGTGTGGAATTTAAATAGTCACAAAATGTGGCACCATATTCCTATCGATACAAACTGCGTCCAAACTTTGTTTCATGGATGTATGGTGTATCATCAGTCTCCACAGTGATTAGCCTTTTTCTCTTTTAAGCTACTTATGCACACAGCCAACCACTAGAATTTGTATCCACCACCTTATACGTATGCATCAAGAGTTGCTGGCGAGTAATATGATGAAAATAATTTGAGTAGCTCTCTTTTGTCGTCAGGAGTGGCTCCAAGTTATGTGTGAGCTGAATCCTGACTTAGTTAAAGAGTTGAGTATCTGAATTGTCCTAGTTGCATCCTCACTGTAGTCGTATACAGTAACATAACATGTTTTCCATTTTTGTGAATAGATTTCGATTTCCTCAGTTGTTTAGTACATGCTCAACTCAACTGTATTTTGTCCCAGCACATTAATCCTGCTAAAATTTTTGCAGGCAACAATTTTTTGCTTTGTCTAATGCTCTTCGCTATACTTTGACGGAAAGGCTCCTTCATGATCTCATCAATGCCGTAGTTCCTGAGAATGTTTTCATTCGGCGTATCATTGCTTAGGATGTTTCATTACATATTTTGATTAAGAAAGAACAAAAACTGTGGTGTTGGTCTTAAGTTAACTATGATGTTTCTCCAGATAAAAATTGGCATTTGACTGTTCCAGGTTTGTCAAGTGAGGATAAGAAGAAACATGCAGAACATGTAAGCTCTTCGTCCTCTCGTTACTTTCGTGGATGGTATAGCATTACATCTGCAGATAAGTGGGAGGTTCTTTTGAGTACTTCTTAGTCTCTTTCTGGCCAATGGTTGCAGTAATTTTAAGCTGAGTGGAAATTCAGGCTGCTTTTATGATGATATGTTTCTAACTTTTTTGCAGTCATCAAATGATCTCTACAAAGAGTGTTTGGAAATGGTGAGTTGGGATCTTCTTTTGCGATAATACGACCTGCGTTTGTTTTAGGAGTATAATTCATAGTCTTGGTGTTTGACGTAGATGCCTACCATGACGGAGGCGTCATCACCAGCTGAAACAAGTCAAAGCAGTATCACTAAGTAGACCGTCAGTCCGGGCTGGTTGACCATGTTGGTTCGAATGACTTAATCAAACCACCAAGTTCAGAGGAATTGGCTTCACCATCTAATGATCAATTACAATTCAACTGTAACACGTTGTGATGTCCCTGGAAATTGGTACACCCGTTGCTTTGCTGTAATAAAAACTTGTTCAACTACAGTTTGCTTGTCAACTGAAGAACATAAACATATTCTGTTGTGAAATTTGCATGATTGTTCTGCCATTTTTGTCATTCTTTTTGCCACCTCCTCTAGTCTAAATGATTTCATGCCCTGACTTCTTGTGTTAACTCTTATTGATATCAAATGCTATATAAATTATTCATAAGGAACATAAATTTAGATTATTTGGATGGAATAAGGGTCTGTGGTGTTTGTAATTTCTCCTTGTTTGCTAGGACAAAATTTTCAGAAAATATTTTCTCATGGAAAAGTTCCTTAATGGGAAGTAGGGGGGAAAACAAGTTTGATAAATGACATTCTAAGCAAGTGTTTGGACATGCGATTTCATCTCTTGATTTGAAATCAAGAGATGAAATCAGCGTATGAACATGCGATTTAAACGTTGATTTCAAATCATAAGGGGAAATCCCAAATTCTCAAAAGAGTTTGATTTTTGGGATAGAATTAAACGTTGATTTCATATCATGAGGAGAAATTTCAAATTCTCAAAACACTTGATTTTTGGGATAGCAATAGGTTTCGAAAGTCCAATATCCACTTGTTGATTGATGTAAAGGGAGGGCATTTCCATACTTAGAATAAATAAGTATGGAGACATGGGATCACCTTTTACGAATTTCCTTTGAAGGGGAAAAAAAATCTGGAACTGAGATACTGCTGGTGGTGATGCATGAGATAATGAGTTTAAGATAATGATTTTTTCTAGTCGGAGGTATTCTAAAATTCTTTCCAAAGCTTCTTAAACGAATTATGGAAATATCATAACATAGGGTGTGTTCGGTATGGTTCCAAGAATATATTTTTGAGGAAAATAAATTATTTCGTACTTATTCTTTTTTGTGTTTTGTATTCAAGTAAAATAACTATTCTAGGTCGACAATTAACTGAGATAAGTCCTAAACTAACAATTTTTTTAAAACTATTGTAAAGTTACTCTGTTATTTTGGTAAAGAGCCCAAAATAGTAACTTCATTTTGTATTAAATTTATGTATGTGATCACAATCACGTTGATCTTCAAAAATTATAAAGAGAAGACTTATTAGTCATTCAAAATGAATTTCTTTAGGAATTTTTTTTTTCTTAAAATGTGTACTATGTTTTAAAGTTTTTTTTTCAATATGTTCTCTTCCCTTTATTGTTATTAATTATTATTTTTATCTTCCTCTCACTGTTTTAGAAAAAGAAATTGAAAGATAAATTTAAGCAAGTATTTTAATAATAAAATCTATTTGAGGTTAAATCTCAACAGAAGATAAATTTATAACAAAATTTCAGAAAAGTAGCTAATGATTAAGCAATAAATGAACCGTCATAGCTAAAAAATACCTAATTACAGGTAGTAACCATAATTTAATAGCTAATATACAATATAAATTCACTTTAAAAATTTATATATGAGCTCCGAAATTTATTTTTTACACAAATACAAATTAGAGATTTTGTATATGAGTTTCGAAATTTGTTTGGTAAACAAATACAAATATATAAACATAAATTTCAACCCTTCTAGAACATATGATGTTGATTCCAATTTTATTTTACTTGATCAATGTTGGATTTGACACACCTCTTAAGAGAACTTTAATTAGAGGTGTATTTTACTAAACTAACATTATTAATGATATTTTGTAGTTCTAAATTTGACTATTGCTGCTTTACTTGTGACGTTTCATTTTTCAAAAGCCAAACTTCATGAACTTTGACCGACATTTTTAGATGAATTTTTTCATCATATTAACATGAAAAGGATTACAACTTGTAGCATTTCTTGTATAGTTCTTGAACATCTAAATATTAAAATTTAAAATATTAAATTAACCTACTTCAATTTAACTTTAAAATTTCGTCAAATAGACTTTTATAAAATAAAAACATGACAAGTAAAAATAAATAAATCGGGTAATAAGAATAGTATGTGAAAAAAAATTGTCTTGATATGCGAAAATGAAACAAATGATTTATCTTTTACTCGTCCAACTTTGGATGTTGCATACCTCCTCAAAAGAAACGATAATTAATGTAAGTATTTCATCACAATACATATATTAATTAATGTATAATCTTAACTCTTAATAAATGATAATAATAAATAGTTAATATTGATGATAAAATAGGAAATAAGATGCCTCTAATTGTTTTGTTTTCCTGCTACGTTAAAAGTGATAAGTAAAAGTGAAGATATATTTTTGAAATATTGAACAATAAAATTGAATGAAAAAGTATATTGTGTGTGTTATATTACTACTATTTAATTGTTCAAATAATTTTTGAAATCAATGATTATTCTAATCAAATATAATCATAATTAGTAAGTACTTAATAACTATTCCTAATGTATGCTTATTGTTTGTATAATGTATCTCTCGTATAAATGAGGATAAATTTTTAGTTTTTAAAAATAATGTAAATAATAGTCAAAAAGATATTTTCGCACTATATTTGTGTATTGTGTGTGTCTAGATATTGTCATTGTAATGATTGTGTAAACAATTTAAAGAATACACACACATCATTAAACAACAACAAAAATGGCTAAATGCATTTATAAAATGGAGCAAAGAATAAATTAGAGCGTTTCTTTCACTATGAAACCACAATGCATAATCATCGATAGTTGTAATTGGATAAATAAACACACGTCTTTTTTAAATAAGTCCTATATACATAAAATTAAATTGATTAGAATTTTAATACGAATACAAACACTGACACATGCTAAAAAAGTATAAGAAGGCTAAAATACAAGTATGAAATGGAATCAAGACTAAATTTTGGCATGGAGGACATATGGATAACATGCATCTATTTGTGGCTATTGGCAAGTGGAAAAAACAAGAATATAATGCCTTTGTTCACATGGAACATTTGGAATACTCGTAACTAAAACTTTTTGACCGATCAATTAACTTATTATGAGATGGATCGCACTGCCAGGTTTTGATCATATCACCAATGTAGTGTATATTGCTCAAACTGATAAACGAGGAACACCATTTCTACTAACACAATTAGTGGGGTTAGAGCTAATTTATTCCAACTATTTTCAATATCATAAAAAAAAATTGATTCAGTCCACACGAATACACACTTAATTTACATCATTTTTTTTTTTAATACATTACTTAATTTTACAAGGATACATCACATTACACACGGATACATTACATTCTTTCGATCACACAGGGGTGGACCTACATATATTTTCAGGATGCTCCGGCACCCAATAAACTTGATGCGGAATAGGTATAGTTACACGAAAAAATATACGAAAATAGGTATAAAATATATAAATGCACCTACTAAAACAAAAGTTGGTGGGGTGCACTGGCATTTAAGTTAATTCTAAGCTACTCCACTATCTGGACGTCCTGGGTTCGAACCTCGTTGAGGTGATTTTTTTTTTTTTTAAGCACCCATATATTACATCTTTCAGATATATCACTTAATTTTATACGGTTGTATTACATTCTTCTGTGATGTATACGAACTTTCAAATAAAATCAGAAATTTATGTAATTATTATTTAAAAAAGATGAATGTTAAGTAGTTATAGTAAATTAAGTAGTGATATAATGTATTTTTCTATTTATAATCCTGAAATTAGACAGCCTCCCAAAATTAGAAATTTATATAGACTTCAAAACATATAAATATAACAATATAAAAAAATTATAACTTAATGTTTTCTAATCCACTTAGGGGTCGTTTAATAGGAAAACATGTTATGCATGAATTAGTAATGTAGGGATTATTAATACAGGAATTAGTAATATAAAAATTATTTTTTATCATGTATTTAGTTCATAGTGTTAAAAGTTAGATATAACACGTATTGTTTTAATTTAAAATTCTACAAATATATTCTTTATAATTATGTCCTTGATCTTTGAGTAGAATTTCTATTTCATTTAATTTAACATCTTAAAAATTAAAATATGAATAGTTCAAATGTCTGAATTGCATAGACCTTTCGTCGAATAATCTACGGACATCTAACAACTGTTGCACTAATAATTATCGGTTGAAACCTGAGCCAATTAATCCAACAAGTACTGGAACTTGCTTCGCTATTGAAAAATTCAAGAGTCATCGATATTGTGACAATAAGAAGTAAATCAAACCCATCAGTTGGAATTAAGGATGATTTGTTGCTTATAGTACTCGATAGCGTAAAAGCAGAACTCTCTTCATTAAATCTTGTTCCATATTCAAGAGAATGCCTAACTAAATCCAAGGATAACATACAAGACAATACCAATTTAGTTTCTTCATCAATTAGTTGAATAAAATGAAAATTTAGTAAAAAGAATTGAGGGATAATTTGGTCATTTAATTCTTTTGTCCATGTATTATTTGATCACACTCTATGATATATTAATTATCCATGGATTAGGAAAAATTAAATTAAGTTATGCAATCAAATAAGTAATATACTAGGATGAATTAAATTTTAATACACAAATTATAAACTATTTTAATTAATATATCCTACCAAACGTGTCTTTAATTTTTCCTAAATTTATTCTAATTTGTAAAAATGTGGATTAATATTAAGGGCGGGCAAAATATTATCAGCATTTTGTGCCTTTCCGCCAGAAAAAAATTTCTCCTTTGCTACGATCCTTTATGTGACCTTGGAGAAAAATGAGTCAAAAGACCTTTCAAATTTCCAATAATGAAAAGGGGATAAATGGGTCCCATAAATTTATTAAACAAAAACTAAATCTTTTTAAAAAATTGAAATAGTTGTTGATTGGCAATTGTCGAACAATTATGCCTAGTTATTGAACAACTTTAATAATTATCGAACAACTTCATAAAGTTATCGAACAACTACCAAAGTTATTTTACAATTAAAACAAGTTATTGAGACAAAAAAATATTAAAAAAAAAAAGACTCAAAAGAAAGTTACTAATTTTAAAAACTCCAAAACCCTCACTTAATTGAATAACTTCTTTTATCCTTTTTAATCCAAAGTGCCGTGACCTTACCTTTGTATCGCATACGTATTAACAAATGTGGTTTAGGGATCAGAAGGAGAAAGGAATGATGTCCCGGGCACCTGGTATTATGGAATGGAAAGAAAAAAGATGATATGTAAAAGAATCGTCAGTTTCCAACCTCGGAATCATGCCGAGAAATTTAGCACGTTAACAACAGCAACAAGTTGAATTTCGCTGACGAATCGGGAATTCAGGTAAATTTGAAACTTCTTTAGGAATTTGGGAGTAGTGAAAAGAAAACTGAGATAAGGTCACTTTTTTTTTTTTTTATATTTTGTGCATCAAAACTTTTAATTGATTGTGAAAATAAAAAACTTTAAATTGATTCCAACAATTTTTTTGAGTATCCATTTAAGGAGAACATAAAGTTTTGGAGATTAACTACATGAAAGGAAAATTTGTGAAACTAAATCTTGTATCTTTCTCTTCCCAAGAAAACGATTGCTTGCTTTAGTCCGCTGGCTAGAACTGCTAACAGTCTTGTTTCAAATCCGGTAGCACTTGGTTCTGATCCATGTCAAACTCAGAGAATTGTGGTCACTAGGGACAACCATTGTTGGAGAAGACTGTTTCTGATGCAAAAACTACTGAGGTTGTTGTTGTTTGTGTTGGAGCTGCTGATGCTGAAAATCTGAGGATGAGGATGCCCCAGTCGTTGTTGCAACTCTTCTGAGATCAAACTCATTAACTTTTGACGCAAGTATTGAAGTAAAGCTAATTGTTTTCGCATAAGTGTTTGGTGTTGCCTCTACCGTAGAAGACGGTGTGAGGGGAATTTTGACTTGAAATTCTAGATATTTGTTTCAACCAATGAGGTTGTGACTAAGTATTCTAAATCATAACTGATTTTCGATTCTGGATCAACCAAGGTAATAGAGCGTTCACACTTGATATCCTTCTATAATAAACTACAACACTAAAGTGAGCAGAAAAGAACAAATTACCACAACTAGAGAAGGTGACATGGACTACCGCTAAGACATTAAATTCAACAAGATTAATTGTAATCTGTTCAATAGGAGAAAGCAAAATTGAACAAGTTAACGTTAATCACATAATAAGACATCCTTAAATGACTCAATTTCAACCCACATGCAAAAGTATGCGGACAAAACTTATGGGTACAAATGTAAATATCTTAATTCTTAACTGGTTAATGATTTACACAATAAGATAATTGAGTAATACCCCCTCAGCATCTATAAGCCGTTAACTACAAAATTTTAATTATTTCACCGACTATAAATCCAAAATAAGCTAATTTTGCGGTTGGAGTATCGGCAACAATTTGGTTTTGAGTAGCAGCTAGTGGTTGGTTGGTGGTTTCGATTATAAAGGTGGTTAATGGTGGAGACTGTTAGTTGTGGACAAAAGAGCTGTTAGAATTATTCACATAAAAATATCTCTCGAGATCTTAATGATAAAAACCTATTAAACCAAATAAGTTCTTAAAACTTAATGTAAACAAATGCATTTATTGGCCTAAGACAATTCAAATTCGGACCTCCATCAAATACAAACAAATGAACCCTTAAACTTGCTTTGTATGGAGGATGATGGTCATTGTTGGTCATCCATGGAAAATAAAGGCGTGTGGGAAAAATAATATCAGCTGAAGGACATTATAGTTGTTGCCTTTAGGTCCGTGGGGTTTTCTTGTTAATTCTCCGCACTTAGCTAAATTTGGCCGTAGATTTTGAAGTTGAAACTTGAAAGTTTGAGTTTTTAAAGTTGTGATTTTTGGAACTTGAATTGTGTTTTGATATGCATTTTACTTGGAAAAAAATTGAAATTCTTTGAGTGGAAGTGAATTTTTTGCCAAAAACTGGTTGTGAACTTGAAAATATTTGATGGTTATATTTTTACTATATGGTCAAAATTCATGGTTAAACGGATTTGAAGATAAATTTTCAAAATCTAATCCAAAAGTTGTGGTCAACGCTAGCTTAGCATCATGGCTACGTCATTCTATTCGTTGAAATGAGCTCCTGAACAAAAATGTCGGTGTGTGGTTGTGATTAAAGTTTTCTCCGCATACTTTTGCATGTGGGTTGACATTGAGTCATTTAAGGCTTGTCTTATTATGTGATTAACGTTAATTTGTTCAATTTTGCTTTCTCCTATTGAACAGATTACAAATAATCTTGTTGAATTTAATGTCTTAGTGGTACTAGTCCATGCCACCTTCTCTATTCTGTTGTGGTAATTTGTTCTTTTCTGCTCACTTTAGTGTTGTAGTTTACTATAGAAGTATATCAAGTGTGAACCCTCTGTTACCTTGGTTGATCCGGAATGGAAAATCTACTATGATTCAAAATATTTAGTCACAACCTCAGTAAATGAAGCAAACAGCTACAATTTCTTGTCAAAATTTTCCTCTTACCGTCTTCTACAATAGAGGCAACACCAAACGCTTATGCAAAAATAATTACCTTTACTATAATACTTGCGTCAAGAATCAATGAGTTTGATCCCAGAAGAGTTATCCCAAACTACACAGCAACAACAACAACAATATCAACAAGAGTTATCCTCGTCCTCAGATGCATCAAGCATCAGCAGCTTCAAGAGCAACAACATCAGCAATTTTTGCATCAGAAACAGTCTCCTCCAACAATGGTTGTCCCTAGTGGCCACAATTCTCTGAGTTTGACTTGACCAGAACCAGGTGCCAGTGGATTTGGAAAGCGACTCCTCGGAGTAGTTCATAGCAATCAGTTTCTTGGGAAGAGAAAGAAATAGGATTTAGTTTCACAGGTTCTCCTTTCACCTTGTTAATCTCCGAAATATTTTGTTCTCCTTGGTGGCTACTCAAGAAAATCGTTGGAATCAATTTTAAGTTTTTTATTTTTACGATTAGTTAAAAGTTTTGATGCACTAAGTATTGGAAAAGTGATTTTTCCTCAGTTGTATTTTTCATTACCCCCAAACTCCTAAACAAGCTTCAAATTCACTTCAAATCACGGCATAGAGTTGTCTGCAGTACTTTGCTCCGGAAGTTGAATTTGACTAAACTGTACCACAACAAAAAGGTGAATTTGAATAAACTGTAGTGCTAAAAACAGTTTAGTTCTATAAATAGGTTTTGTGGTTATTAATATTGTAACTTTTAACAGCTTTCCACATATTATGATAATGCTTCAGGTAGATCCGAAGGGAGAAGTTGATCCTGAGGTTGAAGAGTTTCCTTGTGAGATTGCTGATGGCTTTATTGATTCGGTGAGGCACAAAAATGATTTATTCCTTGTTATCGTTATCCTTTTTTGTGACAATTGAACCAGGAAGGTGGGTGACTGCAGGCATCCTGTTCTGCATGATTGCCTTTCTAACTATTTTGCGGTTCAACTTCTTAGATTGCTAGCTTTTTAGACTCTGTGGTTGAATAAATTGATATAGCCTCTTAAAGAGGATTTCTTCTTTTCAAGGGTCATCATCTGCTGATTAAAAATAAGTGCAAAAGAAGGCCCCCTCCCCCTCTTTTGCCATTTTAAGCAAAAATATACAAAATTTGTCGGGAAGTGATTTAGAGCTTGTTTAGATTTGCTTATTTCCGGTGATTTTAAGCCAAAATAGCTTTTAAGCACCTTTGTAGTGATTGGATAAGATTAAAAAATGCTTTTAAGCACCTATATTTAAGTCAAAATAACAAAAATAGGCCACAGGGCAAAAGTTAGAAATCCTAACTCAGTGTCTTGGCTTATAATTCATAAGTTATTAGTCCATCCAAGCAAGCTCTTAGTGTTATCAATTTACTTTGATGTACGAAACAGTCAATCAATAGCTTCCTTTTGAAATACTTTCTGCAGAAAATAGTTCGCGAAAGTCAACATATTTGATATATTTTTTTTGCTTCTTAGTAGGTTTGTTTGTCATTTTCTCTGCTAAGTTTCATGTTCCATTCCTCTTAGTAGGTTACTACTTTTGCTTGCAATTTGGCAAAGCATCGGAAACCTTCTGGAGGCCAAAGATGTATTGTTACATTTAGGTTTGTCCGGTAACTGCAAAAGATGATAGACTTGCTTTTTTTTTTCTTTTGTCTATAAGAAAAAACAAGCAATTTATCACTATTGTAGCATGTAAGATAAATCATTTCAAACTTTATCGAAGATAATAGCATTATAGAAATTAATGACCGTAGTTGTTGAATATATTTTCATAATAAGATTGTTTTTGCCTTTCTGTTTATGAGTGTCTTTTCCATAATTATATGGTGAGATCCTCTACATTTAGCCTGTACACAGGTTTTCTATCTGGAATGTAATTAGAATCACAAAATTTGACATCATATTCCTATCTACACAAACTGGGACCAAACTTTATTTCATGGTTGTACGGTGTACCATCAGTCTCCACAGTTTAATGTCTTTAGCTCTTTAAGCTTTTAAGCTATTTTGATATCTCCAACAATGTATGTATTTGACTGTAAAATCAAACTGTCATTTTTTCTTCTGAGTTTTTCATCAGACAGTGTGGGCAGCGTGGATTTGACTTCCTTAGGCCATTTAGTGTATTTATTCTCATAATTGAGATGACGTTGTGCCCTCCAAAGAAGTTGCCAGGCTTTGTTTTACAACTTAATCAGGTTGTGAATTTGACTTGTGATTGAAGCCATCAAACTGAAGAAAATTCGTTGATGTTTTCTTCATTTGGGAATTTCCTATCGCAGGAGGTATTTTTCCTTGAGAAGAGTCCTGTCAGTTCATTATGTCTTATAATCGGCTTGAAATTTCTTCAATCATTGGCTTTTTTGCTTTCAGCTCGGGATGCCTAATGCTACCCATTATTTAGTGCTACAGGCTAATTGCCGTAAAATCTCCTTTTGGGTCTTCTTTTGTTGCAGGAGGTCAAGCATTTTGCTAAGGCACCCCATTTACCTTTGCTCCTTTTCTAGATCTACTAAAGAAAAATGTCGTTCTCACTGAATTTTATTTTCTTTCTTGTTGATTCGGTGATTACCAATTTGAACTAGGTCTGACTCTCTTTGAAGACCATTCATTATGATTTGAATGACGTTAGATATTCAAGAGATTTGGTGTGAGTCCTCCCAATGGATGTGAAGCTTTCCGGTAGGGGCAAGAAGCTTCATAAAGTGTTTTTTTTAGAAAACATTCTCATTGTAATTTTATTTTCTTTCTTGTTAGTTCAATGATTAACAATTTAGGACTAGGTCTGACTCTCCTTAAAGATCGTTGATTACGATTTGATAGAAATTAGCTATTCCAAGAGATATGGCGTGAGTGCCTCCTAATGGATGTGAAGCTTTCCAGTAGGGGCAAGAAGCTTTATAAAGTGGTTCTTGATGGATGAGATGAGTAGAAGTCTTGAGTTCGTTTCTATAAACTAACATGGGTGTGAACCCTCTTTCCCTAACTTGTTGTGGAAGAAGACTCGTGAATTGAATTGAATTTGGGTTTGTTGGGTTGATTACAAATGAATAAGGTCACCCCTATTTATACTTGTGTAGGGATGTGTCACAACCCGAACCAGGGCCCGGCAATGACGGGCATCCCATTCGCATTTGTCCCAATAAGGATGGAGGTTCCAGCTGAGCTCCTGCGAACGTCAGATCTTCGAGGAAGAATGATCTGAAACGTGAGTAAGCTAGGAGTTAAAGAAGTTTCAAGGTAACTAGCCTCTTTAGCCCGAAATAGGACTCAAAGAACGGAAACATTCCTAAATACCTTTTAGCCTCCCCCTTATAAGTGTAGCGCGCTACACACTCATAAAAAAAGACTCTACTCTACACGGCTTTGTGGACACTCTGGGACCCTAAACCGTGCTCTGATACCAAGCTTGTCACGACCCGAACCAGGGCCCGACCATGATGAGCATCCCAAACCAAACAAGGCCTGAGATGACCCCTGGCTTACCTCAAGAACATAATATAAATGATAAGCAGTGGAAACCAACCAAGATAATAAGAGAAATGCATAAATCAAAAGAAAGTTTGAGAGTCCAACCAAATCCACAATGATACTCAATTACTGTCCACAAAAGTCTTTAATCCATAGTATGCCAACAAAGTCTGGACATGATCTCGACTATAACAAAAGGAATTCAAAAGTACGATAATAAATGAAAACTAGGAAAGAGACCAGACCTTCTGAATGATGGAGAGCCCCACTTCACAGCTAAAGCCCTCGGAACCTACATTATGAAACAATGTAGTGGCACAGTCATTACGGCGAGTACTGACATGCAACCCAAGGAAAGGGATAAAACATGTATGCATTTACCAAAACCATTTATAAACCACATGCACATCAAGTATACATATATATAAAAAGATGTCAGGGTAGGGGTAAGGGGCATTTTACATGATCATCTAAAATTTAATCTTGAACTCTATAGCTTTCACCGTCATCTGCTGACCCATGGGTAGTATGGGTCATCTAGTAGCCCATGGGCTATATGGGTCCGGTACTCCCCAACTGGCGGGGCCCTAGTCCGTGTTGGCCGCACGTATCAAGGTTAGGCTAAAGTCACAATTTGACTAAAGCCGCCATACATAGTATCCTCGTGTTAGGGACACAATCTGGTCATCCAGTTAAGGTACGACATCCCTATGCCGGCAAACATAGGTTTTGGGCATTGGTCACGAAGACTTATGCCTTCTCGGTGAGCTATATAATTCCCTTTAGAGCCCAATTAAAACACTTTTCACATAACATTAATCATGGAGTCGTTCATTAGACATTCACATTGGTATCATCGTACCAAGACTTGCAAGCCATTCATATCATGCCAAGAAAACATTATCATAAAACATTAATGACTCCTTAACCCCATCATTTTAAATCATAATCATATTCATCATTAAATTGCATAAGAATCTCAAAGCAGTCATAAAGCTCAATACTTTCAATATTTCAAAAAGATGGGGTGTCACCTTTGTTCATCATCTCAATTCAAAACTTTTTCAAAGGACTTGAAAATCATGATTTCCATCATCCTTAACATTCAATGTTTCAATACTTATATAATACAATGCATAATTTCAAAAATGTTATTCAAAAATCCAAAACCCACCAAAAGTGGTGATAAATAATTTATAAGAAGAGGAAATTAATATTTAAAATTAATTTCCCCTGCTCTCCTCTGCTTTATATTACTTATGGGTGCCGTATCTATGTTATGTAATCTGCTTCTGTGCTGCACTATGTGTTTGTGTGGTGTCTCGTGCCTTGAGCCGGGGGTCTATCGGAAACAGCCTTTCTACTTCATCAGAGGTAGAGGTATGGACTGCGTACATCTTACCCCCCCCGACCCCACTAGGTGGGAATACACTGGGTTTGTTGTTGTTGGTGGTGGTGGTGATGACAATCCTCAAACTCTAGTTAAATTCAATCATTCAAGAACACTTAAATAACAATTGAATGAATGCGATAATATAGTATTTAAATTAGGGAGTGTCCTACATGCCTTATTTGAAGAGAAATTTCTCGGGAATAGCAAAAAGAGAAGTCCCAAGCTTGAACCTTAACCTCTCTACTTTTCAACTTAGCTTTGGAATGAAGAATGACCCTTTTTGAGAGAATACGAAAGTTTTAAGGCTTAGAAACGCGTTATGTGAGGATAAAACGATTTATAGGACGTAAAAGGACCAAAATGACCTTAAAACCTTTTAAAAACGAAGTCCCATCGACGAAAGTAGGGGGTCGCGGCACGGAGCGCATCGCGAACCTCCCGCTTCGTGGTGCGAGGTCTAGTGCGGAGACGAGGCAATAATCCCTCGCGAGCCCCCTCGCAGCGCGAAGCCATCGCGCACCAACCCCTTCGCAATGCACGTCCCTGTTTTTAGCTCTAAACCTTTCCCAATGCACCCGAACTCTTCCCGAAGTGTTTTACGCTTATGTAGGGGTCACGCAAGCTCATTTTAATTCGTTTTAGACCCCGTAACACCCAAGGTGTTACAGGATGATTCTAGATACAAAAATATCCACCACAACCATCTCCCCTAAATGTCTTGACTCTAGAATATCGAGATTTTTCTTAAGTACAAATATTAAGGAGAATACTCTATAACTTTCTAGATTCTTCTACCTAAAATAGCCTAGAATATGTAGGTATTTCTTCAAGATGATTATACTAGATACTACACTAGACAATTCTAAAAACTTTACTAGAAAAACTATGATTTCAAAAAATCTACTTTAATATATTTCACAAATCCGAGCCATAAAAAGGGAAGTTAGAGAACTCTGTTTGGTGCTTGAAGTTAAAGACCTTGCAGCACTTGTTTATTTGCATGTTCGATTATCTTGTTCAGTAGCTATTAGAATCATCCCCGCCAATAAGAAGAAGAAGATAGAGAACACTTTTTGGTGCTTAAAGTTAAAGAGGTTGCAACAGGAAAATCCTTCATTAATCGGGCTTATCTTTATCATTTCATATTCAACTAATTTGGGATCACTAAAGATGATGGACAAGTATACCTCTTGCATGGTCAAATGTTAATATGATTGAATATCAAGTGCAATTACGTGTTCCTTTGGGGGCTTCATCGGGCGTCAAACAACCACTTCAGAATTGTACAACAAGGGGAATTGAAAAAAAAAGTGAAATTACATGCCCTAATATCTTAGGCCCCGTTTTCTTGCATTAGTATTAAGATATTTGAATTTGAATGCACATAAAAATGATTAAGATATTTCTAGATCTAAAAATTGAATGATTAAGACTATTTTTTAACATTTGGATGTGCATAATTTATTTTTTTAACACAATAAATATATAACTTAAATAAAAAATTTATTAAATATTAGAAAAATATGTAAATGTAATTAAATAAATTCATAATTTGATAAAAAATAAGACATTTTTGTTCGCTGATGATGGTTGAAATGGTTTGTAATGGTGGTGGTATGGTTGGTGCCAGTGGTTAGTAATGGTGGTGGAGGTTGTTGGTGTTGTAGTTACTTGTGCAGTGATGATGATTGGTAGTGGTGGTGATGGTTGTGATTATGGAGTTGGTTGATGTTCGTAGTTGATAGTGGTGGTGATAGTAGCTGAAGAATGTGTGGTGGTTGATGATGGTGTTAGTGGTAGTTGTAATTGTAGAGGTGGCCGATAGCAGGAATTGTCCAGAGTGGCAGTGGCAGCAATATATATAATTATAAATGATGGAGGCGGTAGGTGTGGTAGCGGCTGACAATAGTGTTTGCCAGTGGTGATTGGTAGGGTTGCTTACCGACGGATAAATATGCTTAAAATTTGACTTATTAACCATCAACTTTTAAATATTCTAATTCGCTAGCCAACCGATAAAATATCGGTTGGTTCGACATTAGGTTAACAATTATCGACACAGAACGAGTGGTGTATCGACTATCGAGAAAATAATAGCATTAAAAGCACTTGCTTCTCATAGCCAACTTGTTGTTATTGAAGCATGAAGAGAGAATGACTGATGAGAAACTTTAGAATGTTGAATGGCGGAATGGGGGCTGTGGTTTAGGCTTGCTTACTTCTTAAGGGTTTAGAATTGTAATTTGCAATACGTATTTGATATACTTAAGGGTACAAATGTGAAGCTAACGGTTTACTCGATAAGAAAATTGAGTAATCTCCCCTGTACCAATAAGTCGTTGACTATAAAACTTTGATCAGTTCACCAACTGTTTTGAATAGCCCTAGTGGTTGGTGGTTATGGTCGACAGTGATGATAAAGGTGGTTAATGGTGGAGGTGGTTGGTCGTTGACAGAGGAGTGGTCAAGATTATTCACATAAAAGTATCCTTTCTTGTACTCCCTCCTTTTCTTGTTACTTGTCACAGTTTCTTTTTTGAGAGGCAAATAATATGAACTTTGACAAGCATTTTTAAGATTTATTTTTTTAGCAAATTGATATGGGAAAAATTGCAACTTAAAGTACTTTTCGTATAGTATTTTGAATATCCAAATTTTGATTAAAAAATATTGAATTAATCTAATCTAATTTAGCTTTGAAAATTAGTCAAATCGATTATTGTAAAGCAAAACGTGATAACTAAAAAGGAATGGAGGGAGTATTAAAATTTTGTTCAACATCTTAATGATAAAGACCTATTAGACCAAATAAGTGCTTAAATCTTAATGTGAACAAATGCTTTTAATGGCCTAGACGTCCATTAGGTGCAAACAAATGAGTCCTTAGACTTGCTTTGTATGTAAGATGATGGTCATTGCTGGTCATCCATGGAAAATAAAGATGTGTGGGAACTATAAATCCTTTTTAAGAAAAATAATATCAGCTGAAGGACATTATAGTTGTTTTTGCATTTAGGTCCGTAGGGTTTTCTTGTAATTCTCCACACTTTTCTTCTGTTTGGTCATAGGTTTTAAAGTCGAAACTTGAAACTTAAAAATTTGAGTTTTTGAAGTTGTGAGTGATTAGTTGGAACTTGGATTGTGTTTGGATATGCATTTTACTTGGAAAAAAATTGAAATCTTTGAGTGGAAGTGAAATTTTTCCCAAAAATAGGCAGTGCACTTGAAAATGTTTGAAGATTATATTTTTACGATTTCTTCAAATTTCACGGTCAAACGGATATTTGAAGATAAATTTTCAAAACTTGATCCAAAAGTTGTGGCCAACGCTAGCTTAGCGTCATGGTTACGTTATGCTATACATTGAAATATAGCTCCGGGACAAAAATGTCGGTGTGTAGCTGTAATTAAAGTTATGTCTGAATGCTTTTGCATGTCTGTTGAAATTGAGAGTCATTTAAGGCTGCCTTTACTATGTGATTAGTGTTACCTTGTTCAACTTTGCTTTCTCCTTTTGGACAGGTTATGATAATCTTGTTGAAGTTAATGTCTTAGCAGTAATCCATGTTGCCTTTTCTATTCCATTGTGGTAATTTATTTGTTTCTGCTCAGCAGCTCCAACAGCAACAACAACAACCTCAGTAGTTTTTGCATCAGAACCTGTTTTCTCCAACAATGGCTCTCCCTCGTGGCCACAATTCCTTGAGTTTTACTGATTCAGAACCAGGTGCCACCGGATCTGGAACGACTCCTGGGAGTAGTTCAAGCCAAGGAATTGAAGCAAACAATCGGTTTCTTGGCAAGAGAAAGATACAAGATTTAGTTTCACAGGTTTTTGGTCACCTTGTTAATCTCCATAACTTTCCATTCTCCTTGGTGGTTTCTCAAGAAAATAGTTGGAATCAATTAAATTTTTTTTATTTCACGATCACTTAAAAGTTTGGGTGCACAAAGTATATGAAAAGTGATCTTTCCCTCAGTTTCCGTTTTACTACCCCTAAAGAAGTTTCAAATTTTTTTGCTGGGGAATTTGAATTTGACTAAACTGTATTGAAAAAAAAAGGTGAATTTGAATAAACCGTACTTCTAAAACCAGTTATGTTCTATAAATAGGTTTTGTGATTTTATTAGTACATTAACTTTTTAGCTTTCCACATTGTATTGTAATGTTTCAGGTAGATCCGAAGGGAAAAGTTGATCCTGAAGTTGAAGAGCTTCTTTATGAGATTGCTGATGACTTTATTGATTCGGTGAGACACAAAAATGATTTGTTCCTTGTTATCGTTATCTTTTTTTGTGACAATTGGGCCAGGAGGGTGGGTGATTGCGGGTATCTTTTACAGTTCAAGTTCTCAGCTTTTTAGATTCTGTGGTTGAATACATTGACACTGCCAGTTAAAGAGGATTTTTTTCTTTTCAAGGGTCATCCTCTGCTGGTTGAACGCCCCCTCCCTCCCTTTTGCCAATTTAAGCAAAAATAAACTAAATTTGTTGGGAAGTGATTTAGAGCCTGTTTGGATTGATTTATTTAGGCGATTTTAAGCCAAAATAGCTTTTGAGCACTTTTGTAGTGTTTGGATAAGAGTAAAAAAGTGCTTTTAAGCACTTGGGTTCAAGTCAAAATAACAAAAATAAGCTAAAAGTCATAAGTTAGAAATCCTAACTTGTGACTTTTGGCTTATAAGTCATAAGCTATAAGTCCATCCAAACTTGTGCCTTTAATGTTATCTATACTTCGATGCATGAAACAGTCAATCAATAGCTTGCTTCCTTTTGAAATACTTTCTGCAGAAAATAATTCATGAAAGTCAACGCATATGATATATGTATTAGCATTGATTGTTTGTCATTTTCTTTGCTAAGTTTCATTTTCCGTTCCTCTTTGTAGGTTACTACTTTTGCTTGCAATTTGGCAAAGCATCGGAAATCTTCAACTCTGGAGGCCAAAGATGTATTGTTACATTTAGGTTTGTGCCAGTAATTGCAAAAGATGGCAGACTTGCTTACTTTGTTTCCTTTTGTTTAAGAAAAAACAAGCAATTTATCACTATTTTAGCTTGTAAGAAATCATTTCAGCCTTTATAGAAATTAATGGTCGTAATTGTTGCGTATATTTTCATAATAAGATTGTTTATGGGTGTGTCTTTTCCATGATTATATGGTGAGATCCTCTGCATTTAGCCCGTTCACAGGTATTCTCTCTGGAATTTAATTGGCGTCACAAAATTTGACACCATATTCCTATCAATACAAACTGGGACAAAACTTTGTTTCATGGATGTATGGTGTACCATCAGTCTCCACAGTGATTAGCCTTGAGCTCTATATGCTTTTAAGCTACTTATGCACACAGCCAACCACTAGAATTTGTATCCACCTCCTCATATGTATGCATCAAGAGTTGCTGGCGAATAATATGATGAAAATAGTTTGAGCAGCTTTCTCTTTAGTCGTCAGGAGTGGCTCCAAGTTATGTGTGAGCTGAATCCTGACTTAGTTAAAAGTTGAGTATCTGAATTGTCCTAGTTGCATCTGAGAGAGTGACACTGCAGTCGTATACAGTACATAAAATGGCTCCCATTTTTGTGAATAGATTTCGATTTCCTTGGTTGTTTAGTACATGCAGAACGCAACTGTATTTTGTCCCAGCACATTAATCCTGCTAAAATTATATCAGGCAACAACTTTTTGCTTTGCCTAATGCACTTCGCTATACTTTGACGGAAAGGCTCCTTCATGATCTCATCAATGCGGTAGTTTCTGAGAATGTTTTCATTCGGCGTATCATTGCTTAGGATGTTTCATTACATATTTTGATTAAGAAAGAACAAAAATTGTGGTATTGGTCTAAGTTAACTATGATGTTTTTTCAGAGAAAAATTGGCATTTGACTGTTCCAGGTTTTTCAAGTGAGGATAAGAAAAACCATGCAGAACATGTAAGCTCTTCCTCCTCTCTTTACTTTCTTGGGTGGTATATAGCTTTATATCTGCAAAAAAGTGAGGTTGTTTGAGTTATTATGCATTTGATCTCTACAAAGAGTGTTTGGAAATGGTGAGTTGGATCTTCTTTTGTGATGATACGACCTGCATTTGATGTATAATTCATAGTCTTGGTGTTTACCTCAGATGCCTACCATGATGGAGACGTCACCACAAGCTGAAACAAGTCAAAGCAGTATCACTAAGGAGACCATCAGTCCGGGGCTGGTTGACCATGTTGGTTCGAATGACTTAATCGAACCACCAAGTTCAGAGGAATTGGCTTCACCATCTAATGATCAATTATAATTCAACTTTAACAAGTTGTGATGTCCCTGGAGATCGGTGCACCCGTTGCTTTGCTGTAATAAAAACTTGTTCAACTGCAATTTGCTTGTTGACTGAAGATGACAAACATAGTCTGTTGTGAGTTTGCTTTAAACATTAGTCTGTTGTGAAATTTCATGTCTGTTTGTGTTATTAGCATGATTGTTCTGCCATTTTTGTCATTCTTTTTGCCGCCTCCTCTAGTCTAAATGATTTCATGCCCTGACTTCTTGTGTTAACTCTTATTGATCTCAACTGCTATATAAATTATTCATAAGAAAAATAAATTTAGATTATTTGGATGGAATAAGGGTCTGTTTGGTATGAAGTTTTGTAATTTCTCCTTGTTTGGTAGGACAAAATTTTCAGGAAATATATTTTTTCTGGGAAAAGATGTTCCTTAAAGGGAAATAGGGGAAACAAGTTCGATAAATGACATTCTAAGCAGGTGTTCGGACATGTGATTTCGTCTCGTGATTTGAAATGAAGAGATAAAATCAGCGTTTGGACATATAGTTTAATGTTGATTTCATATCACGACAACATATCACGAGGAGAAATCTCAAATTCTCAGAACGCTTGATTTTTGGGATAGAAATAGGTTTCGAAAGTCCAATATCCACTTGTTGATTGATGTAAAGGGAGAGCATTTCCATACTTAGAATAAACTAGTTTAGGTGTACGCGCCTTGTGCATGTACTTCACTTTAATGAGTTCAAACATTACACTAATAGGATATTTGTTTAAATAATAAAGATGAATATAATAATTAAATTTAATATCTTTTGAGCATATAAAGATGAAAAATTTATTTACTAAATCTAACATTTATCAAAAATATTTTTAAAAGTCGATCAATATTCATCTACCATCTGTAAATTGCAACAAAAAATACAATGACAGAGAGATCAAAATAATACAATTAAATTTATTTTTTACACACAAAAATTTTCTCAAAGTCGTCCAACACTTATCTACCACCTATAAATAATAACAAAATAATACGATAATAGAGATATCAAAATAATACAACTAAACCTAACATTTACATAAAAAAAACTCTTCAAAGCCGACCAACACTTATCTATCACTGGTACACCGCAACAAAATAATACAATAAAAGTGATATCAAAACAGTACAATTAAACTTATATTTTACACATAAAAATTTCTCAAAGCCGATCGAGATTCATCTCTGAACTGTAAACTACCACAAAATAATAAACTAATAGAGATATTATGATAATATAATTAAATCTAAACTTTACCTAAAAAGAATTCAAAGCCGACCCACATTCATCTAGCATCTGTGAATTAAAATAAAATAATAAAATAATAAATATATCAAAATAATACATTTAAATCTAACCTTTACGCAAAAAATTCTTCAAAATCAACCGACATTCATCTACGACATGTAAAGTATAAAAAAAATAATATGATAGTGATCACAAAGTTTCGATTTTGATCTAACTAATTCTTGTCTGATTGAAAATTTGACCCTAAAGAATGATTTTGAATGAAAACAAAGAAGATATATATATACACATGTTGAATTCTATTATGCTGACAAAAACTGTGAAGAAGTTGAGGATACATGCAATCGAATCAAGTTAAATGAGCATCAATCATATTCTCCCAATAGACAAACCAGTTTGTTCTCTAGTTTAACGTACATCCCAATATTATAGAAGTAGTTCCTGAATAGAGTCCTATTTTAGGAGTATTTTTCTAATTGATAAGTAAAAAGAAAAATATTAATGGTTTCTGAAAATATTTATCTATGAAAGGTAGAATTTGAAAATAATCGTGCTCATTTTCTTTCTAAAAATAAAAATAAAATTTTAAAATAATATAGATTAAGCAAAATATCAACTATAAGAACCTTCTACCTTAAAAAGTAAATTTGTATATAAAAGGTAATAGACGGAAGTTGTAAAATATTTTATGTCGGTGTTTTTTTGTTTTTTGTTTAATAACATTTTATTTTTTGGTAGAAAGAATGTAAATAGAGTTTTAATTAAATATAAGTTAAATAAATAGTGAAAAGACAGCTTTGTCTGAAGAAGAGTCTTTTAATGAAGGGCAAAAAATTTAAATCACTTTTCTAAGGTCTTCACACTTTTAATATATTATTATTATTATAGATATAGATTATAGATAAGTATGGAGACATGGGATCACCTTTACGAATTTCCTTGGAAGGGGGAAAAAGATTTGGTCTTAGCACCATTGACTAGAACTGGGATATTGTTAGTGGTGACGCATGAGATAATGAGTTTAGAGATGTTAGGAGGAAACTTAAAATAGCTAAGCGTTTGATAAATAAAAGACCATTCGATTTTATCAAAGGCTTTTTTAGATCAATTTTAAGAATCATATCACCTTTCAAATTAGTGATTTATTGACGTAGATAATGATTTTTTTAGCTTGAAGAACTTCTAAAATTCTTCCCAAAGCTTCTTAAACGAATTATGATAATACCACAACATAGGGTGTGTTCAGTATGGTTTCAAGAAAACATTTTCAAGGAAATTAAATTATTTCATACTTATTTTTTTTTTTGTGTTCTTGTATGCAAGTAAATAGCTATTCTAGATTGGTAATTAATTGAGATAGGTTCTAAATTAACAATTTTTTTAAAACTATTTTTTGAAATTCCTGTTATTTTGGTAAAGAGCCCAAAATTTTCTCAGCTATGAGAAATAAGATAATTTTGTCTGGTATGAATTTGGTTCTTAATATGCTTTATCATTATCCTATTTACTCATTTAAAGCGTATCTTATCATTAAAATAATGTGTCATCTTGAAAGACAGTATCTTAAATCTAAAATTTTCTTGAAAAAGGATTTATATAAATTCAAAATTGTTAAAAGAGTTGAGTTACTCAAAATTGTTGACATAAGTTATGTTACGTTTAATTTCTCATCATCATTCTACTTTCTCCGTTAATTGTTCTCACTCAATTAAAGTTTGACAACAATTAAATAAACTACAAGTTTTATTATGTCAAATATATTTCATGAGAAAATGAATATATTTTAAAAATTGAATATCAAATTAAAATTTTTAAATATGTAATTGAAAGTAAATAAAGAAATTAAAAGTAGTTTGTAACACTTAAAGTAAAAGAAATGATCTTATTAAAAAGTTTCGATTGATGTTTTGCAAAAAGTAAAAGATTCAACAAAATAGTAACTTCATTTTGTATTAAATTTATGTATGTGATCACAATCACATTGATCTTCAAAAATTGAAAAGAGAAGACTTATGTCATTCAAAATGAATTTATTTAGGAAATATTTTTATTCTTATAATGTGTACTATGTTTTAAGTTTTTCTTCCAATATGCACTCTTCCTTTATTTTTATTAATTGTTATTTTTATCTTCCTCTCAGTGTTTTAGAAAAAGAAACTGAAAGATAGATTTAAGCAAGTATTTTAATAATAAAATATATTTGAGACTAATGTCTTATTTGTTTGTACTTAATGGAGGTCTGAATTTGAATGATTCATACTTCAGTCCATTAATTGCATTTGTTTTTATTAAGATTTTAGCTCTTAATAGGTTTGAATAAGTCTTAATCATTCAGATCCGAAATCAATTCTTAATATAATCAAGAGGTATTTTTATATTGGATGATATTCACCACCACTCTGTGAACAATCACCAATCACCACCACTACCAACTTTGCCACCACCACCATTATGAACCACCAACCACCACTATCAACTACCACCACCAACCACTTCCACATCACAACCATCGTTGACAACCAATATCGTTACCAACTACTATGGTCAATAAAACCTACCACCTTCATTAATCTTATATCCACCGCCACCGTGAATGCTAACATCAATTTCAGCGCCACCATCATCAACAACCACTACCGACTAATCGCTACTACCGACTAGCTCTTTTATCACAATTAGAACCACCGCTAACTGTCACTAACGCATCATCAACCTCCACACATTCTTCAGCCACTACCACCATCATTGTCTCCAGTTTCTCCACCTCTACCACCACTTTAACCACTACCATCACGACAATCTATCTCTACTAATAACCATCTACATTATTACAGCTAACAGTGTCTCCAACTACCACCAACACATTATCAAACATCATTCATTCATTTTTCAGCCATCGCAATCAACACCTCCAATAACTAACATCAACCAACTTTACATCACGACTCCACCACTACTAATCGCCACCATCAGAACAGTCACCACAATACCAACTATCTCTACCATCACAACTATCACTACCAACATTACTAGTCACTAACATCAATCATTACCACCACCACCACCACCGTCACTAACAAATATAAATATTTTTTTCAATCAAATATAATTTTTTTGTATTAAATTAAATATTTTTAAAATATATAATTAATTTTTTATTTGAATTGTATTTTTTATTATATATACAACTAAATAAATTTTGCACATTTAGATATTGAAAAAACAAACAGTCTTAATCCTTCATTTTTCAGATCTAGAGACAATATCCTAATCATTTAGATGGACATTCAGATTCAGACGTCTGAATCTTAATAAAAACAAATACAGCCTAAATCTCAACAAAAGATAAATTTATGACAAAATTTCAAAAAAATAACTAAAAATTAAGTAATAAATAAGGCGTCATAGCTAAAAATTGCCTGACTATAGGTCGTAGCCATACTTTAGTAGCTAATATACAATATAAATTCACTTTAGAAATTTGTATATGAGCTCAAAAATTTGCTTTATACACAAATACAAATTAGAGATTTTATATATGAGTCTCGAAATTTGTTTGGTCAACAAATACAAATATATAATAAAAATAGCATAAATTTCAATCCTTCTAGAACGTATGATGTTGATTCCAACACATATACACATGACTCTGGTTTCATTTTACTTGGTCAATGTTGGATTTGGCACACCTCTTAAGAAAACTTTAATTAGAGGTATATTTTACTAAACTAATGTCATTAATGATATTTTATAATTCTAAATTTAACTATTGCTACTTTAGCTGTTTACTACCCCTCCTTTTATTTTTACTTGTCACGATTCATTTTTCATAAGTCAAACTTCACGAACTTTGACCAGCATTTTAAGATGGACTTTTTCATCATATTACATAAGAAGAATTACAACTTGTAGCATTTCTTGTATTGTTCTTGAACATCTAAATGTTAAAATCTAAAATATTAAATTAATCTATTTCAATTTAGCTTTAAGATTTTGTCAAATAGTGTTGGAGTCCCACATCGATGGGTTAAAGGGTCCTTGGTCTCCTTATATGGTCTTGGACAATCCTCCCCTCATGAGCTAGCTTTTGAGGTTGAGTTAGGCCCAAGGTCTATTTATGGAGTTTATTTCTTTCCATACTTATTGTTAGGAATAGGATAAATATGGTAGGTATATATTTAGTGTATATTTTTCTATAGGGTAAATATGGTAGGTATATATTCAGTCGGTTAGAGGTTTTTGTATATATACATCCTTGTATTACCGAGAAATTGATTCAATACAATCAATATTTTTTCAATTCTTACATGGTATCAAAGCCTTAGGGTTGATCCTTCCTTTCATATCGTTTTCAATCCGTGTTATTCTTTTCTCCCTTTTTTTTCTCTCTCATCTTTTTGACAATGGTGAATCCAACAGTCCATGAAACAGCAACAGTAGCTACTGGTAGCACCAAGGATGCAACCTTGACTGATTCCACCCACTCGTACTACCTTCACCCTTCTGACTCACCGGGAATGATACTGGTGAATGCAGTTTTTTATGGAAAGGGTTACGGAGGATGGCGAAGAGCTATACGCATCGCACTGTCTACTAAAAATAAGCTAAGGTTCATTGATGGGAGTTTTGCTTAACCAGAGTCATTTTCTCCTCTTTTTCAACCATGGAGCCGCTGTAACGACATGGTTATCTCGTGGATCTTAAACTCTTTGTCAAAAGTTATTGCAAAGAGTTTGTTGTACTCTAAACAACACATGAAATTTGGAACGGGTTAGAAGATAGATTTGGACAATCAAACGATGCTCAACTCTATCAGATTCAAAAGGAATTGAGCGGGCTGGTTCAAGGAAATTCTGACATTCCCGGATACTACACTTAGGTAAAAAGGATCTGGGATGAGCTTGATGCTCTCAATACTTTTGTGCATTGCAGTTGTGAGTGCACCTGTGGGGGGAAATCCAAAACCCTTAAATCACTTCTGGATGGTCGTTTAATCCAGTTCTTGATGGGTCTTAACGACACTTATTCCTCTACTCGAAGCAATATTCTAATGATCTCGCTACTTCCTAGTGTTAATCAGGCTTACTCACTTCTCATCCAAGATGAAAACAACGTGAGATACATGTGAGTAAATATCCCATTGAATTAGCTTTCCTAACAGCAAATCAACAAGGAGGAAATCAGAAAAATAATAGGTCAGACAACAAGTTTAAAGGGTATTCTGAGGAAAAGAAGAACAACACGTTTTGCAACTACTGCAAGAAACTTGGTCACGCAATCGACCATTACTACAGGTTAAAAAAATTCCCTCCTAATTTCAAGTTCACTAAGCCTGGGAGGTTTCAAGGAGGGCCTTCCAGTAACCAAGCAATGGCTTCAGAGGAAACAGGAAAAGAACAAATGTATGATACAAATTCTTCAGGGAAAAATATCACACAAGAGCAGTTTCTCAACTTTTTCAACTGCTTCAACAGGTGAAGTCTGGCTAACAGGGAGAACATACCTCTGATGCTAATGCTACTGCCAATTGTACTGGTATAATCTAGCCTCACTTTAATCCTTTTTCGTGCTTTTCACGTATTGATTCTAGTTCCTGAATCCTGGATTCAGGAGCTACAGAGCACATGACATATGACAATTCTATTCTCTCTGATATTAGACCTTTACTTGAACCTGTCTTTGTTAATTTGCCAAATTCTCTAAAGGTCAGAGTAAATCAAATAGGAACGGTTAGAATTCTTCCAAATTTAACACTAAAAAATGTCTTGTTTGTTCCAGATTTTAGATTCAATCTTTTATCTGTTTATCGGCTAACCAAAACTCTTGATTGTCACTTACTCTTTTGTTCTTTTGCTGCACTCTTTCAGGCCCCTTCAATGAAGAGGCACATGGTACTTGGTAGAGTACAAAATGGTTTATATTTGCTCAAGTCATTCCCGATCAAGCAGCATCCAGTTTCTAAACCAATTATTCAGCAAGTTTCTTAACTTTCTTCTAGTTGCACTAGTCAAAGTGATACTCAAGTTTTTCATTCAGTTTCTAAGTTAAGTTCAAATGTAAGCCTTTGGCACATAAGATTAGGGCATATGCCCCTCTCGAATATGAAAAATATTTCAAGTTTGCAGTTTTTGTCTCCATCTAATTCTTCTACTCCTTGTGATATTTGTTTTAAAGCTAGACAATGCAAATTACCTTTTCAATCAAGTCATATTTCCACTACTTCTATTTTTTAGCTCATTCACATTGACACATGGGGTCCATATAAATCTACTACTTACGACGGATTTAGATACTTCCTCACTATAGTAGATGATTTTAGTAGAGCTACTTGGACTTATTTACTTAAAACCAAGAGCTTTCTCTATTTTAAAATCGTTCTTGGCCATGGTACAAACACAATTTCAAACTAGAGTTAAAACCATTAGATCTGATAATGCTCTAGAATTGGGTACAAGTTCACTTACGTCGGCATATCTTTCTTCTATGGGAATCCTATACCAAACTACTTGCATCCACACTCCACAACAAAATGATGTTGTGGAAAGGAAACACAAACACCTTCTTGAGACATCTAGAGCTTTACTTTTCCAATCCAAGCTTTCTATTGCATATTGGGGAGATTGTATATTAACCGCAACTTTCTTAATAAACAGATTTCCTTCCAAGGTTTTAAATCTTAAATCTTTCTATGAAGTACTTTTTGGGAAACCACCTTCTTATGCTCTACTCAAGCCTTTTGGCTGTCTTTGTTATGCATCTACTTCATCTCGCATAGGTCAAAGTTTGATCCTAGATCCACGAAATGTGTTCTCTTGGGCAATCCTTTTAGGAAGAAAGGATATAAGCTTTTAGATTTAACTACTAGGAAAATTATTATTTCTAGGGATGTAATATTTTATGAAATAATTTTTCCCTTTTCAGATCAGTCTATTTACATCCTAATTTTCCCAAACTACTCTACCATTCCATTCATCGAACCTCCTATTAATTTTTTCTTTCCTGAGCACACTGTCCAATCTATTCATATCAGGGAACAATCTTCTGTTTCATCTCCCGTTCCTGTTAATCCAGTTATTCATGTTTCTGTCAATCCGATTGAACAAGTTCCTACAAATTATATACCAAGTACTGCTCCTATTATGCCTTGTACACAACCAGCTTCAAGGAAATCCACCAGATCGCACACTAAACCTTCCTATTTGGAGGATTATATATGCAACATGTGTACTTAACTAATCTCACATCTTCTTGTTTTGACAGTTCCCTTAACCCCTCGGGTTTGCCTATTTCTACTCTAACTTTCTCTAATTAATCCCTCATTCATTCCCTTTCCAGCATTGTTGTACCTAATCATTTTTCCAGGCTATTTTACACCCATGTTGGCAGGAAGCACTGGCTAAAGAGTTTCAGGCTTTGGAATCTAATAGAACATGGGATGTTGTTGAATTACCTAAAGGGCACAAAGCATTACCTTGTAAGTGGGTTTATAAGGTTAAATATCACTCTAATGGGAATGTTGAAAGATATAAATCACGACTGGTGGTTAAGGGAGATACTCAACGAGAAGGTATAGATTTCACCGAGACTTTCTCCCCCGTAGTTAAGGTATAGATTTCACCGAGACTTTCTCCCCCGTAGTTAAGATGACTACTGTTCGGTGTCTTTTGGCTATTGCTACTAAAAAGGGTTGAGATTTGAATCAATTAGACGTGAACAATGCATTTCTTCATGGATACCTATAAGAAGAGGTCTATATGAAGTTTCCTCCAGGATTATGTGCTCCTAGTCCTAATCATGTGTGCAGGTTGCGTAAATCTTTGTATGGGCTGAAGCAAGCTTCTCGGCAATGGTATGCTCGACTCACTGCAGCCCTTAATTTCAAAGGATATTCTCACTCTTTAAATGACTACTCCTTATTTTATAAGAGATTTGACTCTGGGATCACTATATTAGCTGTTTATGTCGACGATATTTTGGTCACTGGCAACGACCCTGCTGAAATTCAAAGTCTGAAAGCATTTCTTGATTCAGAATTTCAAATCAAAGATCTTGGCTT